>NC_091074.1:55652500-55952500 GCF_032405125.1 Capricornis sumatraensis | reverse complement strand
AGACACTCAGATAGATTTCCTTCCTTTGTCAGGTGAAAATGTTTCACTGTGTCAAGGTTCTTTTCCTTGAAACATATGTTCCCAATCTAATACATATATATACACATGCAAAGCCAACCACCAATAAGTCCTCTTTTACTCAGCCAATTTTAGGCTTCATTTTGTTTTAAAGCTAAAGACTTTGGGAAGCTCATCTGGTACCGACTTAGAGAAACCCACTTAAGCTGTTCCCATATTGTATATTTCCCGTATGAATTTCCATTTCAAAAGGTTCCAATTACAAGGATGTATTTTTCTGGTCTGAACATGTTTTTCACAAGCAACTAATTCATGTTTCAGTTATTAGAAAAATAATAAGGACTTTAGCAGGTTGAATCTGATATTTTAGCTCTAAAGAGAAAGTTTGTTATAAGAAGAAATAAGTGAAAGACTGGAACATAAGATTTTTGTAACAGCCATAACTATTTGAAGGCAGTTTCCATTTAATGAGATAGGTGTTAGTGAGGGTAGGAAATGCTGAATGTGAGTAATTGAGGAAGAGTCAGAGTCAACATTTCCTTTTGGGATCAGTTTCAATAGAGGAGGAAATCATTCTGAGAAGTAATTTTTGGCTTATATTGCATTTAAAACTGCCCATTGGCCAAATTTAGAAAGGATTGGGAAAGACACACTCAGGATCTAAATGTCAGCTTTTAGACTTCATCCTGTGGGGCAACCTCTCACCACTGAGATTGAAAAAAAGAGACTGATGCCATGTGTAAAATAGATAACTGGTAGGAAGCTGCTGTATCGCACAGGAAGCTCAGTTCAGTGTTGTGATGACCTAGAGGGGTGGGATGGAGGGGTAGGTGGAAGGGAGATTCAAGAGGGAGGGGATATATGTATATATATAGGTGATTCACTTTGTTGTACAGCAGAAACTAACACAGCGTTGTAAAGCAATTATCCTGCAATTAAAAAAATAGAGAAGAAGCTGATGTTATCTCATGACTCCTTCTTGGTTTCTGGAGGTGGGTTGGCCCTGTATTTGAGGATGGAAATAAAAGAGGAAGAGCCATCTTATCTAAGGTCTGTCTGTTAGGTTTTCTTTAGATATCCTGACTCAACTAAAGAAATGTCTTAGAATGTGTTTTGCATTGTGCTGAAAGCTAAGCCAGCTTTATATCCAAGAAATGGTGGTTGGGCCTCAAAAGTGAAAGTAAGGATGTTTATTGATATTAGTCCTTTGCAGCGGAGCAGACATCTACTGGACTATGAAAAGAGCAGTCTCAAAAACCCTCTTTGACAGGAGAAGAATGTTGTATTCTGTAAACACAAACTCCATGCTGTCTTTCTTCTCCCTACCTCTTAACACATCTTCGCACATATTGTTGAATCCACAGGCTATGGATTTGAGGACAGCATTGACTAAGCTAAGTGTCATGAAAGTGAAAGTGAAGTCACTCAGTCGTGTCCGCTCTTTACGACCCCATGGACTGTAGCCTCCCAGGCTCCTCTGTCCATGGGATTTTCCAGGCAGTAGTACTGGAGTGGATTGCCATTTCCTTCTCCAGGGGATCTTCCTGACCCAGGGATTGAACCTGGGTCTCCCACATTGTAGACAGATGCTTTACCATTTGAGCCACTAGGGAAGTCCAAGTGTCTTAAGGGGGTCACTTTAATTATAAATCCATAGCTCATCAATGGATTGAAATGAGGGAAAAAGAACTGGAATAACCTTCTTGGATTGCATTGTTACCATTTTGCAAAGCCAAGAAATTCCAAAGGTTTTCAACAACAGGCCTTGAGGAGACTTTTCCCAGGAGGCTGGCTGGGGGATGTGAGTAGCTTTTAAGAGATTGCAAATTACATTGAATAAAGAAGAGATTTTTTTTTTTTTTTCATGGAAGGAGTTTCTACTACATGTTGCAAATTAAATTCCAGATGTTCATCACTACAAAACCTCTACCAGACGTCCAAACTGGCTGGATATGTTTATTGCAAGTAAGGCACTCAGCACCTGTCCAAGGAGACAACCCCCACCCCGCCAACCCTTACCTTTTCATGTGCATTAACATGTTATTCATGCAGGAGTGACAAAATATTTAGACTCACTCAGTAATTAAAGAGGCTAGGAAAATTTCTAAAACTGTTAATTACTCTGAACATAGTTAAATAAATGACTATAGTATTCCTCTTGGGATATTTTTAAAGATTTATTAATCACACTGTTCAAAATATGAGATCCACTTTGGCAAGTTAATTCAGAGTAAAAAAGAACTTCAGATCAAATAATCCAACTCAAAGGAAAGATAGCAACATTTAGCAGCTCTAATTGCTGCTATAAGGTAGCTCATTTGCAGAAGAGTTATTTTTTGTAGAACTTCCACTTTTACAAGGCACAGGATTGCCTCCTCTTTTCTGTTACATGCATGTGATATCCTCAGCACATGCCAGTCCCTGGGGCCAGGCACTACCAGGCTGTTGGAGGTGGGTCCTTAAACAAGTCCCTTTTTTTCTGATCACATTTATATCTGAATGTCGGTTTGAGTTCTGCAGTTTGAGATGTATGTTAGAAATAAAAGTTAAGATTATAATCCTTGTGACTTTGGAACGAATGCTTCCATTTCTACTAAATCAGTTGGATTTTAAGCCACACATAATGATGGCCTCTGATACTTGTTGCTATGGAATGAGGTTCATGACATTGTACAGGAGACAGGGATCAAGTCCATCCCCATGGAAAAAAATGCAAAAAAGCAAAATGGCTGTCTGGGGAGGCCTTACAAATAGCTGTGAAAAGAAGAGAAGTGAAAAGCAAAGGAGAAAAGGAAAGATATAAGCATCTGAATGCAGAGTTCCAAAGAATGGCAAGAAGAGATAGGAAAGCCTTCTTTAGCGATCAGTGCAAAGAAACAGAGGAAAAGAACAGAATGGGAAAGACTAGAGATCTCTTCAAGAAAATTAGAGATACCAAGGGAACATTTCATGGAAAGAGGGGCTCGATAGAAGACAGAAATAGTATGGACCTAACAGAAGCAGAAGATATTAAGAAGAGATGGCAAGAATACACAGAAGAACTGTACAAAAAAGATCTTCACGACCCAGATAATCATGATGGTGTGATCACTCATTTAGAGCCAGACATCCTGGAATGTGAAGTCAAGTGGGCCTTAGAAAGCATCACTATGAACAAAGCTGGTGGAGGTGATGGAATTCCAGTAGAGCGATTTCAAATCCTGAAAGATGATGCTGTGAAAGTGCTGCACTCAATATGCCAGCAAATTTGGAAAACTCAGCAGTGGCCACAGGACTGGAAAAGGTCAGTTTTCATTCCAATCCCAAAGAAAGGCAATGCCAAAGAAGGCTCAAACTACCACAAATTTCACTCATCTCACATGCTAGTAAAGTAATGCTCAAAATTCTCCAAGCCAGACTTCACCAGTACATGAACCATGAACTTTCTGATGTTCAAGCTGGTTTTAGAAGAGGCAGAGGAACCAGAGATCAAACTGCCAACATCTGCTGGATCATGGAAAAAGCAAGAGAGTTCCAGAAAAACATCTATTTCTGCTTTGTTGACTAAGCCAAAGCCTTTGACTGTGTGGATCACAATAAACTGTGGAAAATTCTGAGAGAGATGGGAATACCAGACCACCTGACCTGCCTCTTGAGAAACCTATATGCAGGTCAGGAAGCAACAGTTAGAACAGGCCATGGAACACCAGACTGGTTCCAAATAGGGAAAGGAGTACGTCAAGGCTGTATATTGTCACCCTGCTTGTTTAACTTATATGCAGAGTACGTCATGAGAAATGCTGGACTGGAAGAAGCACAAGCTGAAATCAAGATTGCTGGGAGAAATATCAATAACCTCAGATATGCAGATGACACCACCCTTATGGCAGAAAGCGAAGAGGAACTAAAAAGCCTGTTGATGAAAATGATAGAGGAGAGTGAAAAAGTTGGCTTAAAGCTCAAGATTCAGAAAACGAAGATCATGGCATCTGGTCCCATCACTTCGTGGGAAATAGATGGGGAAACAGTGTCAGACTTTATTCTTTTGGGCTCCAAAATCACTGCAGATGGTGATTGCAGCTATGAAATTAAAAGACGCTTACTCCTTGGAAGAAAAGTTATGACCAACCTGGATAGCATATTCAAAAGCAGAGACATCACTTTGCCGACTAAGGTGCATCTAGTCAAGGCTATGGTTTTTCCAGTGGTCATGTATGGATTTGAGAGTTGGACTGTGAAGAAGGCTGAGCACCAAAGAATTGATGCTTTTAAACTGTGGTGTTGGAGAAGACTCTTGAGAGTCTCTTGGACTGCAAGGAGATCCAACCAGTCCATTCTGAAGGAGATCAACCCTGGGACTTCTTTGGAAGGAATGATGCTAATGCTGAAACTCCAGTACTTTGGCCACCTCATGCAAAGAGTTGACTCATTGGAAAAGACTTTGATGCTGGGAGGGATTGGGGGCAGGAGGAGAAGGGAATGACAGAGGATGGAATGGCTGGATGGCATCACTGACTTGATGGACATGAATCTGAGTGAACTCTGGGAGATGGTGATGGACAGGGAGGCCTGGCTTGCTGCAATTCATGGGGTCGCAAAGAGTCGGACACGACTGAGCGACTGAACTGACTGACTGGGCAAAAGGAAAGAAGTAAGGTGGTTTGCTTTGAAACTCACACTTCCATGCAGTTCATCACACATATCCTCCCTCCCTCCGTCTCTATCTACAGCCCATTCAGATGGCAAGACCGATTACCTCTTTTGCCTTCCGAGACCTTAGAGTGAATTTAGCCAGAATTAATTTTTTCTCTTTATTAAACAGATTTTCTTTTAGAGCAATATTCACACAAAATTCAGCAGAAAGCTAATATACACCTCTATGTCCCCTGCTATGTAGACTCCTCCCTGTCAACATCCTTCATATAAGAGGTACATTTGTTACAGTCAGTGAATGTACATTGACATATCACTATCACCCAAAGCCTGCAGTTTACACTAGGGTTCACTGTAGGTGGTGTACATTCTATGGGTTTGTACAGGTGTATAATGACATGCATTTATCATTATAATGTCACACATAGTAGTTTCACTGCCCTAAAACTTCTCTGTGTTCCAGCTATTTATCTCCTCCTCTCTCATAACCCCTGGCAACCACTGATCTTTCACTGTCTCCATGATTTTACCTTTTTCAGAATGTCATACAGTACGTAGCCTTTTCAGATTGGCCTCTTTCACTTAGTAATTCGAAGTTAAGTTTCCTCCATATCTTTCCTGGCTGAATCTCTTTTTATTCATGTAAAGATTTCTTTGTGTTGGAGTGGGGAGAACAAAAACACATAGAAGCTTGCCAGGAGCTGGGCTTCCAGTGTTGTGGTCATTCTGTGAGAAGATCCTAGGCTAGCACACCTTGGATTTTGATAGCCCATCAAACAACCTGGAAAGTTTTTATATCCCTGTTTGCCTGTCTGTTTTTGCTATTGGGGTGTCCACAGGTGATTTTTCGGTCCTCTTTTATTGCCTGCCAACTCAGTAAACGCAAGAATCAAACAAGGCTTGAGATGGATGATGGTTAGGAGAGGATGATATTTATTCATTTCTACAAACAAAAGGTAGAGAGAGTGTTTTTATATAGACAAACTCAGAATAGTTTATCTTCTAATTCCAGCTTCCTGTTTCAGCAGAGGGCACTCCGACCTTACCTACATACAACCTAGTGTTTTTTCATTTGACCAGTTTTGGAAAGTAGCTAGCTTATCATATCCATTCTTCAGTTTAACAGTCATTAGTGAGTGTTATTGTCAAAGTGGAAAGCAGATACATCAAATTAGGGCTCTGTCCCATCCTGTGTGATCCTAAAGTCCTTTGTTTCTCTCTTGCCTAAAGCCCCTACTGTTGTTCTCTAATGAAATCCATGCCTTTGCATGTAGCTTTTCTGACCAGTCTCTGAACTTCTTGGGACTGGGTCCCATATATTTCATCCTTGGGGTGTAGCACAATGCCTGGCATAGACTACCCACTCAATAAATATCTATTGAGCAAATGAGGGGGAAAAAAAGGTGGAGTCTGACCAAACTGTTGCAAACAAAGTGGTGATTGTACAATGTATTTGATGTTTCTCTAGAAGACATCATTTTGCTTTGTGGAGTCAATAGTTTTCCTTGTTGAAGTCATACTCATGCTCCATGTTGCCATGTATCAAGAGGCAAAAATTAGCATCTGCCTTAGATGTGGACTGGAAGAGCCTGTGGTGTCATCACATTCAGCCTGGCG
This sequence comes from Capricornis sumatraensis, assembly GCF_032405125.1. Lineage (NCBI taxonomy): Eukaryota > Metazoa > Chordata > Mammalia > Artiodactyla > Bovidae > Capricornis > Capricornis sumatraensis. The sequence continues at coordinate 55,946,233 of NC_091074.1, read as the reverse complement.
TTGTCTGATGCCCATAATGGCTGGATCACGGCAAGTCATGTAGGTAATTACATGCTAGTTCTCTCAGCACACTTTGGGCTGACAAAAGCCCAAGACAAATCCAACTTGCTAATTTGCATGTGTCCTTCCTTAGTCCTTAAATGCTCTTCTCTCCATATCTGAATCTCAAAATTCTACCTAACATCCAGCCATCAGTTCAGATTCTACCTTTCTCATGAAGTTCTGTTTTTGGCCATCAGGAACCTCCACCTGGCCTCCTGTAGACATTGAACCTTTGAAGAACCCTCATAACTTTTATCCAGTTTTGGATAAAGTCTTGTCTTATATTTTTTATGGATTTCCCTAATGGACAACACTTCACACATATCAGAATTCATTGCTGCAGAAAATAATGTCCTGTGTGACATCACTGGAGAGGACTCTTATAAGCTTGCTCCTGGTTTACTCTGAACTTTGCTTCATGTGCTTTTTCTCTGCTTTTTCTTTGTGTCTTTTTTTTTTTTCTGTGATAAATTATAGACATGAGTCTAACTTTATGCTGACTCCTCCTGGGACTGAGAGTGGTCTTGTTCCCTGACTCACATATGTTTACACCTGTGTAACTATCAATCAGATCAAGATGTAGAACATTTTTATAGTTTCAAATTTTCCTCATGCTTCTTTCCAGTAAAAACCCTTACTTCCAAAAAAATCTCACCATTATTCTGACTTCTGTTGCCACAGATTGGTTTTGCCTGTTCTTTAATTTCAAATCAATAGGATGGGGGACTTCCCTTAATGGTCCACTAGTTAAGAATCCACATTGCATTGCAGGGGACATGGATTTGATCCCTGGCTGGGAAACTAAGATCCCACATGCCACAGGGCAACTAAGCCCAACTGTTGCAACTAAGACCCGACAGAACCAAATAGGTAAGTAAATAAAAATCAATAGAATCATAGTAGTATGAGTCTCATGTCTGGCTTCTTTTGCTCGATGTAATGTTTTTTGAAATTCATAAAAAATCCAGTATATCCAATAGAGTATCCATTGTAGTATATATCAGCAGTTTATATGTATACCATAATTTATTTTTTCTTCTGTTGACATTGTGTTGTTTCCAGATTTTGGCTATTAAAAATTACAGCTATGATGAACATTCCTGTATCAGTCTTTGAGAAGAACATATGTGTTAATTATCTTTGAAAATATCTAGGAGCCAGATTGTTGGATAACAGGGCAGATGCATTTTTATCTGTATTAGAAATTGCCAAACAGTTTTGTAAAGCAGCCATAATATTTTACATTCCCACCAGTCTGCATCCTTGATGGAACTTGGTATTGTCAGTCTTTTTAGTTTTAGCCATTTTAATGGGTATATGGGCTTCCCTGGTGGCTCAGAGGTTAAAGCATCTGCCTCCAATGCGGGAGACCCGGGTTCGATCCTTGGGTCGGGAAGATCCCCTGGAGAAGGAAATGGCAACCCACTCCAGTATTCTTGCCTGGAGAATCCCATGGACTAAGGAGCTTGGTGGGCTGCTGTCCACGGGGTCACAAAGAGTTGGACACGACTGAGTGACTTTACTAACGGGTATATAGTGATATCTTGTGGTTTAAATTTGCCTCTCTGATGATGAGTGACATTGAGATACTTTTCATATTACTATTGGCCGTTTGGATACCTTCTTTTGTGATGTGATTCATGTTATATTTTGAAATGATTTTTTTTTTTAAGCTTCTTATTCTGTCGTGAGTTCTATGACTGCATTTCTGAGTTATTCTAATTCAGATTTATGTTGTTATTTTATATAATTTATCATTAAAATTTTTTGATTAGTTAATATGAAAAATATTGTTTCAATTTTCATCTGTGAATATTTTTCTGGAGTAATTTAATTATCTGTAGAGATGCTATCTTGTACCTAATTTTCTATTTCTTATAAAAATATTGTATAGAATTCAACTATGATTCTTTTCTGTTGCTTATTTTTTGCATGAGATTAGTTTTCCTCCACTTTGAGAAAGAAGGGACATGTCAGGATAGCTTTTCTAGCTCCATTGCTGGAATTCTGTGTTTCTGTTAATTATTGTTCTTGTTCAGAAACATTGCCTCATACTTTTGAATATCTCCTGGTTTTGTTCCTCATCTCTACGTTCTTTGGACCTTTGCTTTTTTTCCCTCTCTTGGTCAGTTTAGGTTCTATTCCCAACAGTCCTTCCTTATGTGGAGCCTTGCTCTGGAAAAGCATTTTGGCAAATTAATTTCCCAGTTTGTAAGTCCCAGATTAATTAGTTAACTTCCAGCTCTTTGTGCTCAATTGCAAGCCCTCCTTCCAGTTCACCAGCATGCAGTCCTCAAACTGGCTTCCCATGCTTTCCAGTCAATATACGTTGGCAGTTTTGGAGTTATTTTCTTCTCAGATCTGTTAGATGCCTCCCTACTTCCCTTGGTTTTTTCCTCTATAGATGCTGATACTATCTGGGTCTGTGATTCATTCATACTTATTCCTGTTTGGGTTCATAAGAATAATTTATTCTTTAATATTTTAGCTTCTGTCTGTGCCTTTTTGGTTTGGTTCTGTTTTTATGGGGTGATTCAGGAAGATTAAAAACTATTCTCTTTCACCACTGTCTTTCTATATTCTGTTTTGAATTTAAGCCAGTGTGCATTTTTTTCAGTATATTTATATTTTAGGTATTACTCAGCTCATGGAACAGGAAAATACATCTCCAGAGCTTTAAGTGAACAGATACTGAGTTTTCAGCCCCTTAAAATCATACCATGGTAAATTGATATCTGCTGGGCCTTCGCATCAGACTCTTTTGAGAAAGGGAGCTTGGGAAGAATATATAACACTATGTTTAGCTCTTTTTTCTTTATTTTTTATTTTTGTTAAACAGTTCCCCTACTTCCTCTACTTGTTTTCCTTTCTTGATTTGAATTCCTGGGAGTATATTTCACTGGTTTTTTTATGTAAGAGATGGCTTAGCAAAAGAAACTGCTTAAACTGTTTTTTCACTTCCCAAAGCAAGTATTGACAAAGGTATGGATTTCAATCCAAACATACAATGGAACTCACCAGACGGTTTGAAATCTTTGCATAATGAAATTTCTCTGTGGGATTCCTGCTTTCTTCCTTGTCCCATTAGGACTCCTCCTATGCTGAGTTTAGATAATGAGCCTTCTGGTTCAGGATATTTTCCTTACTCCATGGTTAGAGACCATGCAAGTTGCGGTAACCACATAATCCAGTGGGTCTCTTAATTTTGTCTACATAAGAATCACTTGGGATTTTAGATCCCACAAACTGGAGATTCAGATACAGTATTATAGAGTGAGTCTAGTAATCTGTACAGGATATACATCCCAGATGCTGATGCAGCTGATCCGTCCAGAGATCTCAGTTTGAAAAACAGTAGTGGAAGCCAGAACTATTTTCAGAGACCAAATCAAAAGTAACTTTGGTGAATATGTTATCCAAAATAGACAGTGAAGTTTCAGAAAGAAATGCTTTTTGCGAATGTTCATTCATTCAGTTTTAGTTAACATCTTAAATGTTGTGTATGTGTGAGGGCCTTTGCTCATTCATTCTGAAATGAGTAAGAGATGAATCTAGACTCTGTGGCTAATATGAGAAAAAAGTGCAAAGGGAAAATTCCAATATAATGTTAAAAGGGCAAAAGCTTTGACCCTTGGTGTCTTTAAGGGAGTTATCTGTGGCTTTCCAAATTTGCCATATAACTTCCACCCTCAAACCCTGCTCCAATATATCTGTAATTAAGAATGAAGAGCAATAATCTCCTTTTCATTAAATGACATCCACAGGCTTCTGTTTCAATTTTGTTCAGTAAATTGGTAACACATCATGAATCTTTTGGTCTATCAAGAATATTAAATTCACAATGGCCAACAGTTATCTGAGATTCAACTACTCGAAAATAGTGCTATTAAAGCTAATTTGTTAAAAATTCAGATTTTTTCCAGATCCTACCTCTAGATATTAGTCAGTAGGTCATAAGTGGGGCCTATGAAAGCTCAGTTTTAATAATCTTTCAAGTAATGCTATTCCCATTGGTCTAAGGACTACATTCTGACTAGCACAGTTTTAGAAGAGCTGTAGGTAGCACTCAGGAACTAGTACTTAATATCTTAGATTGAGAAGTGGCAGAACATGGATGTGAAGAGGCTTTTCACAAAGGACCTAGGTCTTGCAAGTTCAGTAGGAGCTCTGAATGTGGGAGACCGTGAATCATGAGTAAAGAGAGGATTTCCAGGCAGAGGGCACAGTATGTGCGAAGACAAGAGGTGCAAAATACACAGAACATATGGGGCCCCGTCTATAGATAACTCTCTACAGTCTAAAAGCCCACAGTGACACTGGAGATGATGGGAAAAAAAACAAGTTTCTACTGGAGCAGTGCAGGAAATGAAAGTAATGGAAAAGTTAAGCTCCTACTTGAGCAGTAAAGGAAATGAAGACAATGGTATTTGAACCTCAAGGAAACAAATTGTGCCAAGAGATAGCAGGATGCACCAGTGCGTGATGTCCTTTCGAGATATTCCTGAGGAAAGGGTGGGTGGTTTGCTTCCAGGGATGAGTCAAGTGGAGTTTTGTGTGTGTGGGACAGATAATGTTTAGAGCTTCCATCCAGATTTCTGGTTCTGTGATATTAAAAATGCATTTAAGCTTTGGGGGCACAAAAAGTAAAAATACTTCATATGTGTTTCTACTTGATTTGACTTGAAACATGCAAAAAATGAGGAGGCTAGCTTCTATCAGAGAGGGGAAAAACTTTAACTGTCTTCTCATAGTACCTGTGAATGTATGTATTTGTGGCTGCAGGTTCAACTGTAAGTTCCTGACTGTATTCCTGGGTGAAGAATCCCACAAGAACCTAATCTGTCATTAGAATGAGCTGGCAGAGAATGTTGTAATACTGGGCAGCAAAGAGCACTGCCCCTGGTCAATAAATTGGGAGCTCTTAACAGTAGCATCTGGAGTTTACAGAAAAGAAAACATTTCATTAGAAGGAGCATTTCTAATTGTGGTCCCAATGACTTGCACATTGCTGGGTCTTTGTTTTCCTTCCTCAGGAGGACTGGTAAGTCTTTTACAAGAGGAAATAATAAGTAAGACCAACCAAGTCAAAGAGTTTCTGTGTGTATTTATAAGAGAAAAATAATATCCACTTTACCACAAATTTTTTTCTGATGAAAGATGAATTTTCTACCCCTCACCCCACTCCCAACAACTGGTTTGTAATTCTGGAGCCTGAAGTACTTCTGTTCTAATAAAAATTGCACCTTATCTCTCAGCAGCAACTAATGGCAGACCCTAGACTTCTGTGAATAGCCCGACACACTCTTTCTTTCTTCAGTTTTTTTAATCTGTCCAGATCTACAGTCAAAGAAGCGCTGCAGGCTCAGCTGCAGAACAGAAGCTGGGGGCTCTTTATTTGCATCTGATTGGCTTGGTAAATGGATTTGTCACACAAATCCTCCCTGAAAGGAAGTCACCCAAGTCTCTTGGCTTTTATTTATTTATTTTACGCTGCTAAGAATTGGGTTTGACTCTTTATTTTTTTGAGAGGGAATCCTTACAGCTCATTCATTCAGTCATTCATTTATGAACGTTTACTGAACATCTGCCAGCCACTGTGCCAGGCACAGGGTTACTAAGAACAGTTAAGACTCGGCTTTCGAACTTTCTAAAGTAAACAACTTTTTCCATTATCTTGTGGTACAAGAAGTTTTTTAAAGTCTACCTAGGGAAGCTCCCCAGACAGGGTAAAATGTAGTCTGGCTCCTTTTTAGAAGGAGGAGTTTTCTTTGAAGATAAGGGGTTGATTGGGATCAAGTGATGTCCCCTGGGAAGCTGAGGAAGACTTAACACAGGACAGCAGTAATAGCAAATGCAAAGTCAGAGGAACTTTGCTGTCTTTGGAAAACTGTAGGGAATTTGGATTGGATTTGGTTTGAGATGGATGGTGCCAGTAGCTGAAAACAGAGATGGAGAAGGGGCTGCATAGTGACACACGCAGTATACAGGCATGAGGAATATTCCTGGGCTCTCTGAAGGGTCTGGATACATGTGTGTGTGTGTGTGTGTGTGTGTGTGTGTGTGTGTGTGTGTGTGTTATCTCTAGTCTGTATAATGGGATAACAGTTATGCATACTTCATAGGATTGTTGTGAAGATAAGATAAATGTATCAGGGTTATAAATGTAAATAAGATAAATGTATCAGCCTGATTATTGCCAGTTTTTTTCTTCTCCATAAACTGTAGTAATTGCAGTGACAGCAGTGATAGTGGCTGTTTTTGTTGGTTTTGCCAATTATATGGGCTTCCCAGGTGGTGCAGTTGTGAAGACTGCCTGCCAATGCAGGAGGTGTGGGTTTGATCCCCGGGTTAGAAAGATCCCCTGGAGTAGGAAATGGAAACCCACTCCAGTATTCTTGCCTGGAAAACTGATGCCTTCAAATTGTGGTGCTGAAGAAGACTCTTGAAACTCCCTTGGACTGCAAGAAGATCAAACCAGTCCATCCCAAAGGAAGTTAGCTCTGAATGTTCACTGGAAGGACTGATGCTGAAGCTGAAGCTCTAGTACTTTGGCCATCTGATATGAAGAGGCAAGTCATTGGAAAAAACCCTGATGCTGTGAAAGATAGAAGGCGAAAGGAGAAGGGGGCGGCAGAGGATGAGATGGTTAAATAGACATGAATTTGAGCAAACTCCGGGAGATAGTGGAGGACAGAGTATCCTGGTATGCGACAGTCCATGGGGTTGCAGAGTTAAATACGACTTAGGGACTGAACAACAACAATGCTGATTACAGTGTTTCTGCAGTTTTTGCCCTCTGGGCCTGTTAATGACTGCAGGGAATCTGAAAAAGAATCCTGGTGAATTTGTTGCATCCCCCGGGGTAGCATGGTAAGATACTGCTTGGAGATATCCAGAAAGTTCTGGGTTTACTCCCTGAGCTGAGGATGAATAAAACCTTGATCAGGACAGTGAGAATGAAGAGGCAAATTTAATAAATCTCCCCAAATCTTCACCCCAAACTAGACTTTGCTGAGCTTGACACTGTTTCACTGGTGCTCTCTAGTGGCCTGTAGGAAAACAACATTCCTTAGTAATAGGAACAGGACTGAATACATTATACAATATATGCAGACCTTGGAATATGATGCAGCCATTTTAAAAGAATGAATGTGAGCAATCCCACTTGACTTGGAGGGATTTCCATGAGGAGTTGAGGGAGGAAGCGGAATGCAAAAAAGCATAATCTGAACTCCCTCTTGTAAAACAATGCTCCCCGCCAAACTTGTCACTGTAATATATAGATGTGTATGTATAAATCTGTATATAATATGATTAAATAGAATTATATAAGCATAAATAATATATAAAAGGATATAGACTATGTTTTAAAAGTGAATCTCTTTGGGGTGGGCACAAGGGCTTATGTACACAGAGGGAAAGATAAAAGCTTGAAAAAATAAACAAAAACAAAAACCTACTTTTATGTATTTACATAAAATTGTGACTGAATATATACATGTCCATAAATATTAATAGAAGTTTATTTACCAGTAAATAATCCAGGTGATGGAATTTATGAAGATAATTTCCCTGAAAAGCAAAATTCTATGGAATATTATTTACTCATCTATTTATAGTTTTACTTAGTGACTTTTTTTGGTCAAAGCCTAAAAGGGTCACTCTTTTAACTTATGGTATTATAGAAGTTCAGTGTATCCAGGAGGATTTGTTAAGCTACGCGTAAAGCTTGCACAGTGCAAAGTTTGTTTTCTTCGATCTCCAGGTTTTGCCTCTTTACCATAAAAATGTGAAAACAATCTCTTCTGACCCTGATACTGTGTTTTCATCCATTTGTATCAGCCTTCAAATGATGTTTGTTCTTGTTTGTTTGTCTTGCAGTGCCTGTTCTTCACTTTCATTTAAAGAGTAATAAAAATCTATCTGAAGATGCTAATTGAAATATGTAATAGCAATATGGGATAGTGGAAAGATACCAGCTCTGTCACTCACTATGTATGTAAACCTTGGCACATTATTATATTTCTGCTCTTCAGCTTCCTTATTTGCAAAATAGAGATTAAAAATAGGACATAACTCATAGGTTTGTTGTGAGGATTGAATGAGATAATTAAGGTAAAGTGTTTAGCAATATTCCTGGCACAGGATAGTCATTCATTCATCTGTTCATTCATTCATTCAAGAAATATTTACTGAGGGCCTACTGTGTATCAGGCTCTGTGCTGTTTGTGTGGCTATCCAGTGCTACCTTCAGAAATCTGATTTTGTTGGTGAAAGGTAGAGTTTTCATCTAACAAACTCTGTGCCTTCCACTTTTGAGCCTTATTTCAAAGGTTTTTGTGTCATTAGTTTCCCTTGCCAAAGTCCCAGAAGTTGGTTGGTATGGTGGGGAGAAAGTTGGCAGGCCACTACAGCATTCTCCAGCCTTACGTGCTTCAGGCAAGAATCTCTTCTATTTAGGATAATAATGAGGCACTAGTTTCAGTTTACTACAGTTTAACAGATGCCAACTCTGTGTTGGCATATACAAATTTCTGGGAATTAAAGAATTATTAAAACAAGAGTTCTCATTCAGAAGGAGAGAGATTAATATAATAAAAACTAATATTTTTAGTATTCTACTTTCTTGGAAGACAGTTCACCAACCTTGGATGCTAACATTTGGAAAGAATGAAGTCTAAAGAAAGCTCTAATCCTGCCAAAGACTGTTCTAGTACAGTTTCCCTCCAGTGCTACTTTCTGCTCAACTCCAGTGATTTTAGGGACCACACGGTAAAACTGTCACCATTTGAGCCCTAAGAAAACCACAGTCCCGCTACTGTGCTTGTCTGATCTCCCTGAGTGCTGCTCTACCTCCCTTTATTCTTTGCAGTTCTCAGGTCTTGAATGAATATGCCTTCTTGGTAGAACTTAGGTTACATGTTAAGCTCTAGTTAAAAGGGATTCATAGGAATGAAGTGTGATCTTTCCACCTCTTCTTATACAGAAAAGCATGGTAAAGGGGTTGGCTTCAGGAACTGAGTGAGCCAGTTTGTAATACCTTCCACAGTCTATCTCTTTAGCTCTGTCTACAAAGACCAATGATTAAACTTCAAAACAACTATGGCAGTAAGAAAACTTTCCCTCAAAACATAATGCAGCCATTTCTTACCTTCCTTCCAAAGGGGAAAGTCAGTTTCGCCAGTTAATAAAAATATCTTGATATGCATTTATCCTTTAGTTCAGGATGTGGCAAACTGTAGCTTTCAGGTTAAATTTAGCCACCACTCATTTTTTTGTAAATGAAATTTTGTTGGAACACAGCCATACTTATTTGTTTACATATTGTTTATGACCGCTCTTGTACTCCAATAGGTGAGTTTAATAATTGCAATTGATACAATATGACATACAAAGCCTAAAATATTCACTGTTAGACCCGTCTCAGAAAGTTTGCTGGCACCTGTTCTAGCTAATTTTAATGCTATCTTGATATCCCATAGCTAAATTATTAAATTAATCACCATGAATGCACCATATATGAAATAAAAAGGGAATGGGAAATTTTTTTTTAAAAGAAAAACTTACTAACATATTTGAGCAATATGAATGTATGCTATTGTCATCATTTCTACAACACATTAACAATTTCCTTTTCTCATTTTCCATTCTTTTACCCTCAGAAAGGGTATAATACCCCTGGCAGAATAACCCATGCTTTCATTTCTAAGGGGCTGAGCCTCATTGGTTCTATATTTATGTGCTTGCTGTATTTGTTCATTGACTATTACTGCTGAACATAGCAGTATTAGGAGTATTAGGAGGATCCAAAGGAATCATTGACTTCATGACACGTGCTTCTCTGCTTACATTGTAGAGCAGCAACCTTTTTTCCTTTTCATTATTAGGATCTGTTACCTCAGCAAACAAAATATCCCCCTAGTCCTTTTGCCAACACATTGCAGAGACATAGAAGCTCAAAATGATTGGGTAGCATTCTTATGTTCTAGATAAATCGAACTATTACTTTGTGAGCAAAAAGTGTCACTCCCTTACGTGCTGAGGTCTTTACACAAGTTAAGCACAGAGACACAAGAATGGAAAACAGAAATTTTGTCAGGAGTATATTAGAGGTAGTATTGAGAAGCATCATTCTAAGTTTTACCCTTCTGTTCCTTGTTTTGGGCTGAATTGTGTTACCTTCAAACATTTATATGTTGAAATCCTAATCCCTAGTACCTCAGAATGTGACTGTATTTGGAAAGAGGATCTTTACAGAGGAAAACAAGTTAAAATGAATACATTAAGGTGTACATTAATTAAAGATGATGTGTGTCCTTTTAAGAAGAGGAAATTTGAATGCAGACACATATAGAAAAAAGATAATGTGAAGACACAGAGAGAAGACAGCCATCTGCAAGTCAGTGATAGAGATCTGGAAGAGGTCCATTTCTTATGGCTCTCAGAAGGAACCAGCCCTGCCAAACTTTGATCTCCAGTTTCTAGCCTCCAGCACTGCAAGAAAATAAATTTCTGTTGTTTAAGCCACTTAGTCTATGGTACACTATGATGGCAGCCCAAGCAAAGAGATATAATCCTGGACCAATATAGTTTAGCACCATATATTATTTACTTACTTATAATAAACTGTAGAAGAGCAACCCAAACTCCTGGCTAATGTTATGACTTTTCAGTTGGCAATTCCACTGCTTAATATAGTCAGCTGCTTTTGAGTGATGGAGATCATCATAAGATTAGTGACTCCTGTGAGTGGCGCCCATTGCTTTAGCTGTGCTGGAAAATTAAATTCATTAGTCCGAATCAATATTTTGTGGTCTGTTTTAATGAGAGAGTCCAAGGGTGGTGATGTTGGCATAAGCATGACTAGCTGGGACTGCAAATCTATATGCAGAATAAATGTCTATTCCAGAGAAGACGAATTACTTCCTCTGCTCCACCAGGTGCCTGGCTGATTTCCCGGAGGTATAGTGCTAGCTATTGGTTCCTGTGGCTTGACTTTTGGATCGTCATTAGCCAGATAAACCTTGGTGTACTTTCTAGTGCATACTTTCCATTCCTGCCACTGCTGTTACCTGATAGATGAGCCCATTGAAAAGTGGATAGAAATGCCAGCTGACATCCACAGAGTAAATCATTTTGTTCACATAAATTATTGTTAGGTGCTATAAGAAGGAGCTTTTGGATGATCCTGTTAAACAGGTGTTTTAATACTTGGTTGATTCTGAGAAGACCATGCATGCATGCATGCGTGCTAAGTTGTTTCAGTCACGTCTGACTGTGCGATCCTGTGGACTGTAGCCTGTCAGGCTTCTCTGTCCATGGAATCCTCCAGGCGAGAATACTGGAGTGGGTTGCCATGTCCCTCTCCAGGGGACCTTCCCGACGGAAGATTCAAACCCATATCTCTTGGGTCTCCTCCATTGGCAGGTAGATTCTTTATCACTGGCACCAGCTGGGAAGCCCGAGAAGACCATATATATACTTATTCCTGATACCTACTCATCAATCTAAGTCCATGACTGTTCAGACAAACCATTAGCCACAAACTTCTGTGAATTATTGTAGACTGAGTGCTCAGTCCACTTGTCTTCTAGACATTTTCCAACTGCTGTCCTTAGGGCCAGACCTGATTAAGGCTGTATGTATGCAGTAGTTCATTTATGGCTAATGCTAGCATTTTGAACAAGACCAATTGTGAATCACGCTAACATTTCAACCTCCCACCCCCCTTAATCAACTTCTGAAAGGCAGCTTCCCACCAGGTCATATATGTGGCAGTGTAGCAGAAGTAGGCATATTAGGAATATGTATATAAAAATACATGCTTATATAAGTTGTACTTTCATGACCTACTTGAAGTGATATTAAATATAAAACCTTAATTGATTCTGAGGTGCTGCTGGCTTGGTGGATCAATAGCCCTAATTTATCACATATATTTCAGATCTCATGGTTGCTTTGTGTCTCATTGTCCATATTTTCAGGGATCAGGACCAAGTCAGAAACTTTATTTTAGAAGGAAAATAATGATTTGCTAAACAGTTAATTTTTTTCCCCAAATTCCAAAGGGCTTACACTGTGATCCTTCTTTGCAGACTTTCCTCAATTACCACAGAACATCCTGGTTTGTGATAGATATTTTAAGCACCTTTGAATTTGTTGGTTCATAAAGGCCAGTTGGTAGAATTCTTTGCCCTTCAACGATATGGGTTTGAACTTTAGGTCTTTAATCCATTTTGGGTTTCTTTTGTATATGGTGTTAGAGAATATTCTAATTTTATTCTTTTACATGTAACTGTCTTTTCTCCATTGTATATTCTTACCTAATTTGTTGTAGATAAGTTGATCATGAGTGTTTGGGTTTATTTCTGGGCTTTCTTTTCTGTTGCATTGATCTATATGTCTGTTTTTGTTGCAGTACCATACTGTTTTGATTACTGTAGCTTTGTAGTACAGAGAATAAAATTTTTAAACTTGTATGGAAACATGCTGCTGCTCTGCTAAGTTGCTTTAGTCGTGTCTGACTCTGTGCGACCCCATAGACTGCAGCCCACCAGACTCCCCCATCCCTGGGATTCTCTAGACAAGAATTCTGGAGTAGGTTGCCATTTCCTTCTCCAATGCATGAAAGTGAAAAGTCAAAGTGAAGTTGCTCAGTCATGTCTGACTCTTCATGACCCCATGGACTGCAGCCCACCAGGAGGACTGCAGCCTCCTTCATCCATGGGATTTTCCAGGCAAGAGGACTGCAGCCTCCTCCGTCCATGGGATTTTCCAGGCAAGAATACTGGAGTGGGGTGCCATTGCCTTCTCCAACTCAGGACTCTGGCTGCCTCTAAAAAATGTTTTCACGACAGACTCGTACTTTGTGTTTTTTGTAAACATAGAACACCCCAAATAGCCAGAACAGTCTTGAGAAAGAACTGAGCTGGAAGAATCATACTCCCTGACTTCAACTCCTTTTAAACATGAAAAAGTCTTCAAGTGAGGCAGCAAAAGTCTTATCCAACAGGGAGGTAAAGGCTACTTTTGCTGATAAGAGAGGCTCAATGGGGTTTTAGAGAATGGTAACTTGAAGTCTCCCAAATTCCATGCATTTCCCTGTTTCTGTTTTTGAGGTCCCACTCTTTCCAAATTCATGCCTTAACTCTCATATAAGACTTTTGGGTGGGTTGGAATTGGCCTTATATTGTAACTTAGCAACCAGTAGGATCAGATCTTACAGGTTCTGGGGGCTTCCCTGGTGGCTTGGTCAGTAAAGAATCTATCTGCAATGTGGGAGACCTGGGTTTGATCCCTAGTCAGGAAGATCCCCTGGAGAAGGAAATGGCAACCCACACCAGTGTTCTTGCCTGGGAAATCCCATAGACAGAGGAGCCTCATGAGCTACAGTCCAGAGGTGGTAGAGTCAGACATGACTGAGCAACTAACAGTTTACAGGTTCTGGGTTGCATCTGTGCAGCGGCTACAAGAGATAACGTACACACTGGGGAAGTCAGGGTTATCTGACTGTGCCTTTGGCCAAGAAATTAAAAGCCCAAGCATGCCATTTTCTTTGTTAAAGCTCTCCAGTACAGCCTGGCTCACACATGACCACTGTATGCCCCATATTTTTCAAAATAGCTTTCTATAGCAGTAATGTGACCCATAAAAGCCTGCAGCAGTTTCTTCATTCAAGGGAACTATAGTGACAGTTTGACCCTGAAATCCTTGGAAATCCATTAAGTAATTAGTGCCCCAACTTCTGGGGCTTCCCAGGTGGTGCTAGTATTAAAGAACCCTCCTGCCAATGTAGGAGATGTAAGAGACGTGGATTTGATTCTTCAGTTGGGAGGATCCCCTGGAGGAAGGCATGGTAACCCACTCCAGTATTCTTGCTTGGAGACTCCCATGGACAGAAGAGCCTGGTAGGCTCCAGTCCATAGGGTTGCAAAGAGTCAGACATGACTGAAGCAACTTAGCATGCATGAATGCACGCCCCAATTTCTAAGGCTAACCAGACTGACTGATCTCACACACACCTAATCAGAATAGATAGCTGTTATGGACTGAATGTTCATCTCCCCACCCCCTGCCCACAACTCATGTGCTGAAGTCCTAATCCAGATGTGAATGGTATTTGGATTTGAAGGTGGGCTCTTTGGAACATAATTAGGTTTAGATGAGGTCATAAGGATGGAGTTCCCGTGATAGGATTAATGTTCTTGTAAGAGGAAGAGTGATCAGAGAGTGCTTTCTCTCTCTTTGCCATGTGAGGACACAGTGAGAAGAAAGCAATCTGCCATCCACGAAGAGGGCCTTCACCAAACAGGGACTTCACTAAAAATGGATCTTGCACTTTCCACTCTCTTGAACTTTGAGAAAATAAGTGTGTTGTTTAAATACCCAGTCCTTGATATTTTGTTATGGCAGCTGAGGCAGGCTAACCCAATAACCAACATTAAATTTCCATTTCCTTAAAGGATCCAATTTTGGGAAGCATTTCTGGTATAAAGTCCCATATGGACCCGCATTAATAGTTGCAGACAACAGAATCTACTTTCAGTAGTTTATATAGAAAGTGATTAATTTTAGAGCATTAGCTAGCATGCCAAATTTTGAGGAGGGCCAGGGAGCTACGTTTGGATACTGTACAGTCAGGGAAAAATAGTGTAGAGAAACTCTAAGCCACCTTGGAGTTGTTTTAATGGAAATTTTCTTGTCGCTGTTGCATGTTCCGTATTATTTATGATATTAGCAGTGTGAGAGTAGAACCTCAGCCACAGTTACTGCAGGAGAGCCAAATACCTCTTCTCCTTGACAGAAGTTCTGATCTCCCTATGTGGCTGCCACCTACCATTATTTAGTTATGCATTACAAATCTCCAAAAGATATTTCTGCAAGAGAATCTTGTAAAATTTTCTTCTGCAAAAAACAGGCAAGGTGTCTTTCAAGAATTTGCTTGAATCCTGTATATTCAACATGAAAGCAACTGTTGAAGATGAAAAACTTCAAGGCAAGATCAATAATAAGGACAAACAAGATTCCTGACAAGTGTGAAATTGTCAGTTGGCTTGATAAGAACCAGACTGCAGAGAAGAAGGAATTTGAACATCAGAAGAAAGAGCTGGAAAATGTCTGCAGCCCTATCATTATCAAGCTATACCAGAGTTCAGGAGGCATGCCAAGAGGAATACCTGGGGGCTTCCTTGGTGGTGGAGTTTCTCCACCTGGGGATGCCTCTCTAGGCCCACCATTGTAGAGGTCTGAGCATACATTTAGCATTGTTCCATACAAAACATTGAAGGACCCAAATTTGTAGCAAATTCCATGGGAGTTTAAAATTTGAGCTGCTATAGTAAATAATTGGATATTGTTTTCTAGAGGGGTAATTTTTAAAGCTTTTTTTAAAATTTTATTAAAATGTTTAAAATTGGAGGATGTTGTGTTACAGCGTTGTGTTAGTTTCTGTTGTACAATGTAAACCATCTATAAATATACATATATCACCTCCCTCTTCACCCTCCCTTCCGCCTGCCATCCCCCCACCCCAACCCCATTGCCCTAGGTAACTAGACATTCATGATACTTGAATATGGAGAATGTGCACAGGGGAAGGAAATAACATTGCACTTTATAAGAACTGTGTGATAAGTAGAACATTTTGTTGTTCAGTCATTCAGTTGTGTTCAGCTCTTCGTGACCCCATGGACTGTGGCATGCCAGGCTTCCCTGACCTTCACTGTCTCTTGGAGTTTGCTCAAACTCATGGTTGTTGAATCGATGATGCCATCCAAGCATCTCATCCTCTGTTGCACGCTTATTCTCCTGCCCTCAGTCTTTCCCAGAATCAGGATCTTTTCCAGTGAGTCAGCTCTTCACATCAGGTGGCCAAAGTACTGAAGCTTCAGTTTCAGCATCAGTGCTTGTAATGAGTACTCAAGGTTAATTCTCTAAAGGATTGACCAATTTGATCTCCTTACTATCCAAGGGACTCTAAAAGTCTTATCCAGCACCACAATTTGAAAGCATCAGTTCTTTGATGCTCACTCTTCTTTATGGTCCAAATCTCACATTCATACATGACTACTGGAAAAACCATAATTCTGACTGTACAGACTTTCACCAGCAAATTAACATCTCTGTTTTTTAATACACTGTCTAGCTTTGTCATAGACTGTATTTAAAATTGGTTATGTATTATGTATTTTAAATATATTTCTATAAATGAATCTTACAGATTTCTACAATAGAACCTGGGTGATATTAACCTTGTAACACATGAAGACACATACTAGAAAGAACCTGAGGTGGGTGTTGAGTATACCAATCTGTAGTATTGTCTGCAGCTCCCATGAAGTCTAGTGAAAAATAATTGTGAAGACATAAATATGTAAGATTGTCAGTCTTGTCTTTTGTTATCTGTTTAAATATTCAAAAAGACCCTTCTATGTTATTGGACCTAAATGTCTCATTTACTCACTATAAGGATAAGCCATCCTTTTTAAGGATGCTTAAGGGAAAACTGGCTTCAGGGGAGGAAAACTGGGTTGAAACTCTATCTCTTTTTCTTTTTTCATGTCTGTGTACATGTCTCACTTCTCTAACATCTAGTTGAATAGCTCAGGACTTTGTTATTGCTTTCATAGCAATGAGAAAGTCACAGCACAGCTTGACAGGCCTGTAGCCACTGTTTCTCTCTGTGGTCCTTCTGCAGTTTGTTTGCAGGAATCCCTCAGAAGAAATGGAGTAGCCATCATGGTCAACAGAAGAGTCTGAAATGCAGTACTTGGATAGATCTCAAAAACGACAGAATGATCTCTGTTCGTTTCCAAGGCAAACCATTCAATATCACTGTAATCCAAGTCTATGCCCCAACCAGTAACACTGAAGAAGCTGAAGTGGAATGGTTCTATGAAGAACTACAAGACCTTTTAGAACTAACACCCAAAAAAGATGTCCTTTTCATTATAGGGGACTGGAATGCAAAAGTAGGGAGTCAAGAAACACCTGGAGTAACAGGCAAATTTGGCCTTGGAATGCAGAATGAAGCAGGGCAAAGACTAATAGAGTTTTGCCAAGAAAATGCACTGGTCATAGCAAACACCCTCTTCCAACAACACAAGAGAAGACTCTATACATGGACATCACCAGATGGTCAACACCGAAATCAAATTGATTATATTCTCTGCAGCCAAAGATGGAGAAGCTCTATACAGTCAACAAAAACAAGACCAGGAGCTGACTGTGGCTCAGATCATGAACTCCTTATTACCAAATTCAGACTTAAATTGAAGAAAGCAGGGAAAACTGCAAGACCATTCAGGTATGACCTAAATCAAATTCCTTATGATTATACGGTAGAAGTGAGAAATAGATTTAAGGGCCTAGGTCTGATAGATAGAGTGCCTGATGAATTATGGAATGAGGTTCATGACATTGTACAGGAGACAGGAATCAAGAAGATCCCAATGGAAAAGAAATGCAAAAAAGCAAAATGGCTGTCTGGGGAAGCCTTACAAATAGCTGTGAAAAGAAGAGAAGCGAAAAGCAAAGGAGAAAAGGAAAGATTTAAGCATCTGAATGCAGAGTTCCAAAGAATGGCAAGAAGAGATAAGAAAGCCTTCTTCAGTGATCAATGCAAAGAAATAGAGGAAAAGAACAGAATGGGAAAGACTAGAGATCTCTTCAAGAAAATTAGAGATACCAAGGGAACATTTCATGCAAAGATGGGGTCTATAAAGGACAGAAATAGTATGGACCTAACAGAAGCAGAAGATATTAAGAAGAGATGGCAAGAATACACAGAAGAACTGTACAAAAAAGATCTTCATGACCCAGATATTCATGATAGTGTGATCACTCATTTAGAGCCAGACATCCTGGAATGTGAAGTCAAGTGGGCCTTAGAAAGCATCATTACGAACAAAGCTAGTGGAAGTGATGGAATTCCAGTAGAGCGATTTCAAATCCTGAAAGATGATGCTGGGAAAGTGCTGCACTCAATATGCCAGCAAATTTGGAAAACTCAGCAGTGGCCACAGGACTGGAAAAGGTCAGTTTTCATTCCAATCCCAAAGAAAGGCAATGCCAAAGAATGCTCGAACTACCGAACAATTGCACTCATCTCACACACTAGTAAAGTAATGCTCAAAATTCTCCAAGCCAGGCTTCAGCAATACATGCACTGTGAACTTCCTGATGTTCAAGCTGGTTTTAGAAAAGACAGAGGAAGCAGAGATCAAATTGCCAACAACCGCTGGATCATGGAAAAAGCAAGAGAGTTCCAGAAAAACATCTATTTCTGCTTTATTGACTAAGCCAAAGCCTTTGACTGTGTGGATCACAATAAACTGTGGAAACTTCTGAAAGAGATGGGAATACCAGACCACCTGACCTGCCTCCTGAGAAATCTGTATGCAGGCCAGGAAGCAACAGTTAAAACTGGACATGGAACAACAGACTGGTTCCAGATAGGAAAAGGAGTACATCAAGGCTGTATATTGTCACCCTGCTTATTTAACTTCTATGCAGAGTACATCATGAGAAATGCTGGGCTGGAAGAAGCACAAGCTGGAATCAAGATTTCTGGGAGAAATATCAGTAACCTCAGATATGCAGATGACACCACCCTTATGGCAGAAAGTGAAGAGGAATTAAAAAGCCTCTTGATGAAAGTGAAAGTGGAGAGTGAAACAGTTGGCTTAAAGCTCAAGATTCAGAAAACGAAGATCATGGCATCTGGTCCCATCACTCCATGGGAAATAGATGGGGAAACAGTAGAAACAGTGTCAGACTTTATTCTTTTGGGCTCTAAAATCACTGCAGATGGTGACTGCAGCCATGAAATTAAAAGACGCTTACTCCTTGGAAGAAAAGTTATGACCAACCTAGATAGCATATTGAAAAGCAGAGACATTACTTTGCCGATTAAGGTCCGTCTAGTCAAGGCTACGGTTTTTCCAGTGGTCACGTATGGATGTGAGAGTTGGACTGTGAAGAAGGCTGAGCGCCGAAGAATTGATGTTTTTGAACTGTGGTGTTGGAGAAGACTCTTGAGAGTCCCTTGGACTGCAAGGAGATCCAACCAGTCCATTCTAAAGGACATCAGCCCTGGGATTTCTTTGGAAGGACTGATGCTGAAGCTGAAACTCCAGTACTTTGGCCACCTCATGCAAAGAGTTGACTCATTGGAAAAGACTCTGATGCTGGGAGGGATTGGAGGCAGGAGGAAAAGGGGACAACAGAGGATGAGATGGCTGGATGGCATCACTGACTCTATGGACGCGAGTCTGAATGAACTCCGGGAGTTGGTGATGGACAGGGAGGCCTGGCATGCTGCGGTTCATGGGGTCACAAGGAGTTGGACATGACTGAGTGACTGAACTGAACTGAACTGAACTGAATATCAAAGTATATTTAGCAGTGAATGCTGTTTTCTGATTCTCTCTCATCTCCTGTGAGAAAAGCAATTTGTCCTCTCAAATAATAAACTGGAGGGGTTCATGTGCTGCCACGTGCCATTTTCTCACATTCTTCTTAGAATAAAGAAGAATGAATAAAGAATAAAGAAGATTGAATAAAATCTACAGTATTTCTGCAAAAATACTATTCAAGTGCATCTCTGAGAGTGTCCATGTCTCTAATAGGAATGGTGCGGCCCTTAGCTAAGGGCAGGAGCTAAGGGGGTGATTGTATGTTTCAATGCCTGGTAAAGAAATGTGAGAAAAAACCACACCTACTTAGGAGCATTGCTCAGGAAGTGAGGAGAAACTATGGACCAAGTTTTAATGAGAAATGTATTCTGCCTCGGAGAGAAATGTTTGGGTAAAAACCTGTTCATGGGTAAGGATGGCCTGGCTCACTTTCTTAAGAAATAGTAAGTTTATTCTTTGTGGAAGGAAAAGAAAAGATCTTTAGAAAGGGGAATTTTAGAATGGAGGTTTTAAAAAATTTCTTTAAACTTTGATTTCATACTTGGAATATTTGTCATACCTTTATTTTTGTAAAATTTATTGAAGTATAGGTGATTTACAGTGTTGTGTTAATTTCTGCTGTACAGCAAAGTGATTCAGTTATATATATATATCATACATATATTATTTTTCATAATCTTTTCCTTTATAATTTATTACAGGATACTGAGTATAGTTATACAGTGAAAGAAACTGAAAGTGAAGTCGCTCAGTCATGTTCAACACTTTGCAACCCCATAGACCCCAGGCTTCTCAGTCCATGGGATTTTCCAGGCAAGAGTACTGGGGTGGGTTGTCATTTCCTTGACTTCGTTATTTATCTATTTTCTATGTAATAAGTTTGCATCTGCTAGTCCCAAACTCCCAAGCCATTTCTCCCTCCCTGCCTCCCCCTTGGCAACCAGAAGTCTGTTCTCTGTGTCTGTGAATCTGTTTCTGTTTCATGGATAAGTTCATTTATGTCATGTTTTAGATTCCACATATAAGTGATATCATATGGTATTTGTCTTTCTCTTTCTGACTTACTTCACTGACTATGATAATTTCTAGGTTTGTCCATGTTGCTGCAGATGGCATTATTTCATTCTTTCTTATGGCCTAGGAATATCCAGTGTGTGTGTGTGTATACATACACACCATGTCTATTCATTCATCTGTTTTGGACATTTAGGTTGCCTCCATGTCTTGGCTATTGTAAATTGTGCTTCTATGAACATAGGGACGCATATATCTTTTCAAATTACAGTTTTGTCTAGATATATGCCTAGGAATGGAATTGATAGATCATATGGCAACACTGTTTTAAGTTTTTTGAGGGACTTCCATACTGTTCTCCATAGTGATTGCACCAGTTTACATTGCTGCCAACAGTGTAGGAGGGTTTCCTGTTCTCCACACCCTCTCCAGCATTTGTTTGTGGACTTTTTAATGATGACCATTCTGACCAGTGTGAGGTAAGTAACACATTCTAGTTTTGATTTGCATTTCTCTAAGAATTAGCTATGGAGAAGGAAATGGCAACCCACTCCAGGATTCTTGCCTAGAGAATCCCATGGACAAAGGAGCCTGGTGGGCTACTGTCTATGGGGTCTCACAGAGTTAGACATGACTGAAGTGACTTAGCAGCAGCAGCAGCAATAATTAGCTGGGTTTCCCAGGTGGTACAGTGGTAAAGAATACACTTGCCCACACAGGAGATATAGGAGACACAGGTTTGATCCCTGGGTTGGAAAGATCCCTTGGAGGAAATGCCAACCTGCTCCAGTATTCTTGACTAGAAAATTCCATCAACAGGGGTGCCTGGTGGGCTACAGTCCATGGGGTCACAAAGAGTCAGACACAGCTGAGAGACTGAGCACACACACGCACAATAATTAACTATATTGAGCATCTTTTCATGTGCCTGTTGGCTATCTATATGTTTTCTTTGGAGAAAAGTCAATTTTGGTCTTCTGCCCATTTTTTTGGTTGAGTTTTTTGGTTGTTGTTGCTGTTATTGAGTTGTATGAGCTGTTTGTATATTTTGGAAATCAAGCCCTTCTTAGTTGCATCACTTGCAAATATTGTCTTCCAGTCCATAGGTTGTTTTTTGCTTTGTTTGTGGTTTCCTTTGCTGTTGCAAAAGCTAATAAATTTCCTTAGGTTCCATTTTTTATTTTTTCTTTTATTTCTATTGCCTTGGGAGAGTGACCTAAGGAAACACAGGTACAGTTTATGTCAGAAAGTGCTTTGCCTATGTTCTTTTCTAGGAGTTTAATAGTATCGTGGCTTTATATTTAAGTCATTAAGCCATTTTGAGTTTTTTTTCTTTAATGTATGGCATGAGTGTATGTTCTAACTTCACTGATTTACGTGTGGCTGTCCTAGAGGTAGGACATAGGTCACAAACTTACCTGCCTAGAGGTACTAGCCAAGTATTGTATAGTAAATGTTCGAAGTGGGCCCTGTGTAATACAATAGAAAGGGGTTGCAGCTATGGCTAATTAGTATTTAAAAGGGAGTAGTTGCTTCTCAACCCCAGCCCATTGTTGCCCTGTGAAAACGCAGGTAAGTTTTGCAGGATTTTCAAGCATTGCAAGAGAAACCCAGTGTTATCAAGAGAAAATGATGTGAAATTCTATTTCTAAAAATACTATTCAGGTCAAATGCATCTATCTCTTAATTAAGGGGCCATAGAGAATGAATATATCTTATTGCTTTTGTTATAATCTCTGTATATTTTTGTCAATTTCATAAAATATTTTTCTCCATGTTACTAACATAGTCATTTTTGATTAAGGAGTTTCTCCTGAGATAATATGTGTTTATGGTTTTACTATGTCAGTGATTATCATAAACTAAAGAGCCTCTTGATGAAAGTGAAAGAGGAAAGTGAAAAAATTGGCTTAAAACTCAACATTCAGAAAACCAAGATCATAGCATCTGGACCCATCACTTCATGGAAAATAGAGGAGGAAACAGTGACAGACTTTATTTTTGGGGATTCCAAAATCACTGCAGATAGTGACTGCAGCCATGAAATTAAAAGACACTTGCTCCTTGGAAGAAAAGTTATGACCAACCTAGACAGGCATATTAAAAAGCAGAGACATTACTTTGCCAACAAAGGTGTGTCTAGTCAAAGCTATGGTTTTTCCAGTAGTCATGTATGGATGTGAGAGTTGGACTATAAAGAAAGCTAAGCACCACAGAATTGATGCTTTTGAACTGTGGTGCTGGAGAAGACTCTTGAGAGTCCCTTGGATTGCAAGGAGATCCAATCAGTCCATCCTTAAGGAAATCAGTCCTGAATATTCATTGGAAGGACTGATGCTGAAGCTCCAATACTTTGGCCACCTGATGCAAAGAGCCGACCCATTGGAAAAGACATTGATGCTGGGAAAGAGTGAGGGCTGGAGAAGGGTATGACAGAGGATGAGATGGTTGGATGGCATCACTGACTCAGTGGACATGAGTTTGAGTAAAGTTGGTGATGGACAGGGAGGCTTGGCATGCTGCAGTCCAGAGCAACTGGACTGAACTGAGCTGATATCAATGATTTAAGACTTCTTTTTTTTTTTCCTAATGGAGATTCTTATGAAAGAGATAGGTAAGTTGGTATGGCTGCAAAAATGCACTCCAGGATCTTCAAGAAGATATGTTTGCATCCGTTTCTTTGGAGAGGAAGGATTAATGTGAGAAGGGTATCTAGGGTTCCAAGATTTTGCAAATGAACTTTGTCTAGTTTTTGGTCCAGATGCTCTACAAATATGAACCAGAAGTTTTCACATAGTCTTTTCTACAAGGCATTTTTTTTCTTCCAGTAATAGGACAGAAAAACAAATTGCTGTTTAAAATTTCTAGGCACTTACCTGGAGGTCCAGTGGTTAAGACTCCATGCTTCCAGTGCAGGGGACATAAGATCCCACATGGTGCAGAACAACAACAACAACAAAATTTCTACAGTAGTTTCTCTTTGTTGTCTGGTCTTATTTATATACTGTGATAAAACTATTATTGTTTCTTTGATATTTTCTTCCTTTTCAATTCTTGCTCTCTTTTTTGAGAACTCCTAATATTCAGATATTGACCTTTTAGACTAATCCTCTAAATATTGCACTGTAACTTTTATATAGAAACTTATTATAAGATTAAGGAAGTTCCCTTCTGTTCCAATTTTGCTAACAGCTTTATGTTTTTATAAATGAGTTTTTAATTTTATCAAGTGATAGTGTTGCATCTATTGAGATTTTCATGGTTTTCCTCTTGTTAATATGAAGAATTTCTTAAACTGATTTTAGAATGTTAAATCATCTGTACATTCCTGAAATAAACCCTGCTTGATTAGGATGTATCATAGTTTTCACATATTGCTGATTTGACTTTCTAAAATTTTAAAAGGATGATGGATATCTTTGTAAGAAACTTTAGCTATAATTTTCTGTTTTGTAATTGTCACATCTTGAGATTAGGTTATATTGACTATCAAATGAATTAGAGGTATTTGTTATTTTTATTTTCTGGAAATAGATAGTATTAAATAATCTTATCATTTCTTCTTTAAATATTTGGAGGATCACTAAGCCAACTGAAACTACAGATTACTTTGTGGAAAGGTTTTATTCAATTTCTTTAACAGATATAGGACTATTCAGATTTTCTGTATTTTCTTGTGTTAGTTTTGGTAAGTTGTGGTTTTCCAAGTTTTTCCAAGATGGACTGATTTAGCAGTGAATCACAAGTTTTGATGTGTTACATTTTTGCTAACGTTTAGTTAAAGTAGTTCTAATTTTTGTTGTGATTTCTTCATTAACTCATAGGTTATTTAGAAATGTACTGCTTAATTTCCCAATATTTAGAGTTTTCTTGTATCTTTTGATTTCAACTATGGTCAGAGATTGTTCTCTGTATGTCTTCAGTCATTAAAATTTTGTTGAAACTGGCCTTATGGTCCAGCATATAGTCAAATTTTTGTATATGTTCCATAAAGTCCATCTAGTCAAGGCTATGGTTTTTCCAGTAGTCATGTATGAATGTGAGAGTTGGACTGTGAAGAAGGATGAGCGCCGAAGAATTGATGCTTTTGAACTGTGGTGTTGGAGAAGACTCTTGAGAGTCCCTTGGACTGCAAGGAGATCTAACTGGTCCATTCTGAAGGAGATCGGTCCTGGGATTTCTTTGGAAGGAATGATGCTAAAGCTGAAATTCCAGTACTTTGGCAACCTCAGAGTTAACTCACTGGAAAAGACTCTGATGCTGGGAGGGATTGGGGGCAGGAGGAGAAGGGGACGACAGAGGATGAGATGGCTGGATGGCATCACTGACTCAATGGATGTGAGTCTGAGCGAACTCTGGGAGTTGGTGATGGACAGGGAGGCCTGGCATGCTGCGATTCATGGGGTCACAAAGAGTCGGACACGACTGAGTGACTGAACTGAACTGAACTGATACCAAAACAGAATAAATACTCAGTTACTAAGAGATGAGGGTTGAAATCTTCAACCGTAATTGTGGATTTGTCTATTACTCCTGTTAAATTGATAATTTTTAATTGCTAAATACAAATTAAAGTTTTTTATATTTTCCTGGTCAGTTTGCACACATTTTATGAAATGTCCCTCTTTTTCTCTAGTAACTTTCTTGCCTTAGAATTGACTTTGGGTGACATTAGTATAGGCAAATGAGCTTTTATTAGTTGTTATTTGTATGTATATATTTTCCATCATTTTACTTTTATGTATTTTAAATTCTTATCTATTACTTATAAAATGTGCTTGTTGTCATTATCATGTAATTAGATTTTGAATTATATTTATCCTTACATCTTTGACATTTGAGTGTATAGTCCATTTATAATTAATACAATATATATTTTGGTTTAAGTCTTCAATCTTATTATTAGTTTTGTATTTGTCCCACATGTTTTTGTATTTATATTTATTTCCTTTCTTGCATTCTCTTTGAGTAATTAAATATTTCTTATTATTACATTTCCCTTCTACTCACTTGTTATTAATATTGGGTCAGCCAAAACATTTGTTTGGGTTTTCCCATAAGATTGTAGAGAAAAACCCTCACAAACTTTTTGGTCAACCCTACATTCCTCTACTCTTTTTTCAATAGTTGCCTCCCTAATGTAAATTACTACTTTTAATATATCTAGGGTAATGCAAGAAACTTAGAAGAGTTTACACCCCTCAGCTTCACCCAGTGGTATGCTGGAGCTGACTCAAATCTATCCCTAAAGACTGATTGATAAATTTTCAGAAATTTTGCAAGCCAATTGTTGGAACGCTGATATAGCTTGAAATTGACTGTGGTGGTAGTGTTTATACCAAAGGAACTGAAAATAATCAAAGTAGATGTTTGGGGTTTTTTGAGAACTTGTCAGAAATTACTAACACATGACTATCTCCATCCCCCTTTCTATTACTGTGTCCATATATTTTAATACTGTATGTATTTTAGACTCCACAAAATTATTTTACATAGTCAGTATTCCATATGAATAGATGAGTAGAATCATAGATCCTTGACAGAACTTAATAACTGTGTAATTTAAAATCACCATGTTTCAGTACTACGGAGGACTGAAGTATAATGAATAAATATCTAACCAATTGAGCTGACTTCAGATGTGGGCAGAGACATTGCTTGATTTGACTTCTTTTTGTATCAACAACCTGAGGAATGTTAACTATTGTTCCAGGCATTCAGCCTAGTATTTGTTGAATGAAAGGTGAAATCAGTAAACACATGATCTATAACTTATTAGATAGTTATCTTTGATACTACTACAATTGTTACTATTATAATAAAATTAAGAAAGGAATCCCTTTTTCTATATACCTGAAATGCAGCATGCATTCAATAAATATTCCAGAATTGGTGAATGCATAATGACAAGCCACAAATAAGCGCCTACTCATCAGCATAATCTTCTCTAAAACTGGTACTATTACTATTTTATCTCAAAATGTCTATTTATTCTTCATTCTCAGCTTCTTCTAGAAAGCCTTTCCTGAGCTTCTAAGCTCATGTTAGGTACCCATTTGTGCCTCCTCACCATCCCTGTCTTTCTCTAGCCTGACACATATCTCAGTGCACTGTAATAGCTTGTTTAATATCAGTCATATCCAATAGCCTGGATGCTCTTTGAAGTCAAGGATTATGGCTCTTTTGTCATATACTATATGTTAAATACATTTAACTTGAATATAGGAATTGCACATTCCCAAAGTCAGGTGCTAAATCTCATTTGCCTGTTTTTACTTTGCGGTGTTGGCATGGTACTATGTTGCTACATGGTTCTCAATCAATGCTTCTTGTTTAAAGTTGCCTCCCATTAGGCCGTTCAGAAATAAGAAACTGCTTTTAATATTAACTTGGACAAAACATACAAGACTGAGCTTGGCTTTAACAGGCACACAATGATATTTGAAGTATTTTCTGTTTTAGTATTCCAACTTTTGCTCCTTTCCAACAATATCAGTGACTAAGCTCTTTTGGCATTTCCAAAAAAAGGGGAAGACATAGTCACAGGATACATTAATTAGAGCATTTCCAAACGTTTATGTGGTATTGAGTGGTGATGTTTAACAAAACTTGGCAGGAGTGAATCAAATATGATACCAGAATGAAGTCAGGAGTCTTGACTTCCAGCTTCATGGTTGAATAGCTTTGTTCCATTTGCTCAGCAGGCAGAATGCCTTGGAAGCTCTTTGTTGTGCCCCATATAGTACTTGGTCCATATCTTACCCAAGAAGTCAGAATCTGTGTTTTTCAATCCAGTCATCATTCTTCCACAAGCCTCTGGCTCCATTGAACAATTAATTTAACTAGAATAACAATTTTTCCTTTGTCTTGCCATTGCCAAAGCATATTGTGAAAGTTTATAGACCAGAATCATGTATTTGGCACTACACAAAGTTTGTGGAACTCCCTGGTTATGGCCTTCGGCTCAGAACCAGTTGGCAACTCTGACTGATTGGGTCAATTACATTTGCAAAGATTTTAGTTCTTAGAAAATCATATTCTATGAATAATGAAAGGGAGAAAAAAAAACTCTCTAACTTGGCCTGGATGAGGCTAGTCATGTCATCTGTCCTAAATTTAAATTTGTTGAGGATGGAGAAGACATCATCTCTCTTTTTAATGATTACAGGTCATCGTTTCCATAGCCTGACTGCTTTTGGCAACATGTTATTGTACTAAATGGCACATAGACAGTTTTGCAGAGAAGGCAATGGCAACCCACTCCAGTACTCTTGCCTGGAAACTCCCATGGTTGGAGGAGCCTAGTAGGCTGCAATCCATGGGGTTGCTAAGAGTTGGACACGACTGAGTGACTTCCCTTTCACTTTTCACTTTCATGCATTGGAGAAGGAGATGGCACCCTACGCCAGTGTTGTTGCCTGGAGAATCCCAGGGATGGGGAAGGCTGGTGGCAGCCGTCTACGGGGTCGCACAGAGTCGGACATAACTGAAGCGACTTAGCAGCAGCAGCAGCAGACAGTTTTGAAACTCATGCCGTGAGATTTTCCTGCTTTCTTCTTATCTTCTTTTTATTTTCTAATCACAGCCTGCTTTGTCTGGAACTTCTCTTTGGCTGTGCTGTTAGAAAATCCTAATCAGAATTTCCTTAGGGAAGGTTTTTTGAGTTGGTCACTGAACATATTCTTTCTACCTAACAGAGCACGTTTAATGAGTAATTGAAACCATTAGATGGTCTATAGTCTGAAGAACTGTTCAGTTTCTAGGGGCCAGGGCTTGGAAGCAAGATGGAGCCTGTGCTTACCATGTGGAGAAAGGTTTGCTGCCAGATCAGATTGGAAAAATGCCTGCTCTAAGTCACATGCCACATTATTTATCTAGCTCCTGCGTCTGTCTTCTCTATTGTGCAAGTGATATCATCCCCCCTTCCCCAGCCTCACACACAATTGTGTGTTTATTTTTGTGTGTATGATATGGGGACACAATGGGGACTGTTTATCTTTTTGATTTTCTAACTCTATGTTTACTTCCTTTGTGATTCCTGTTAAGTACAGAGAAAAACCGAGTGGCAATTCAGGGTTGCTTAATTCAGGGTAAAATTCCCTCTGCCTTACGCATTCTCTTCAACTTATGACCCAGATGGGCTCCTACCTTCTCAGCTCTGAGCCGAGAGAATGTGTGGGCACAGTTGCATCCTCTACCTTGTTTCCCTTAGTTTTTCTTTAACCACAGTTCTGGGAGGGGCAGCCTCAGGATAGATTCCTACTGTTAGAAGCAGTGTCCTCTCTGCATTATGGCAGAACCTCTCAGAGGTCATCCAACAGAAATCTTGACATTGGAGCCGTAGGATAACTTGGAACTGTGGACTATTGAGAATGAAAATACAGTGGTTTAATTCTTCCTCCTCAAGACTAAAACCCTATTATATACATTTACAAAATGGTGCTATACAATTCATAGTTTTGCAACCTAGTTAAAAAATATGTCATCAACAGCTTCCTGTGTCCGCAAATGTAAATCCGTGTTGTCATTCTTACTGACTCCTTGGTGTTTGACTGTGGCTGATTAGACCTTCCTTTGTTGATATAGAATAGAAGATTTAATTAATAGGCCTCTTTTTGTAATAGATTTCATAGTAGTTTCTATGTTTTATTTCAGGCCAAAAAATTACTGCCTCTGTACTTTAGCATATTATTTTCTTTTCTAAATTCCTTTTTAATGTTGTAGTTATTATTTTTTATTGCAGTTTATTTGACTTACAATATATTAGTTTTAGGTGTATAGCATAGTGGTTCATTATTTTTATACATTACAAAATGATCACCATAAAAAAATCTAGGTATCATTTGTCACTGTACAAAGTTATTACAATATTATTGACAATATTCCCTATGCTATACATGTTTGTGACTTATTTTATAACTGGATGTTAATACCTTTTAATCTCTCTCATCTATTTCCCTCACCTCCTACCCCCATTCCCTCTGGCAACCTCTAGTGTGTTGTCTGTATCTGTGAGTCTGTCTCAGTTTTGTTATGTTTTGTCATTTGTTTTTTAAATTCCATATGTATGTGAAATTATGGTATTTGTCTTCCTCTGACTTATTTCACTTAGCATAATACACTCTGATTTTATACATGTTGTTGCAATGACAAGATTTCATTTTTAATGGCGGAGTAATATTCCACTGTGTGTGTGTGTGTGTGTGTGTGTGTGTGTGCGCGCGCGCGTGCATGCACACGTGTGCCACATCTTTCTAATTCACTCATCTACCAATAGTACTTAAGTTGCTTCTATATTTTGGCTATTGTATTAATAAATAATGCTTCAGTGAACATAAGAGCCCCAAACCTTTTCAAATTGATGTTTTGTTTTTGGAAAAATTCCCCGAACTGGAATTACTGGATTATGTAGTAGTTGTATTTTCAATTTTTTGAGAAACCTTTGTATTATTTCTTACAGTGTCTATACCAACTTACATTCCTACCAACAATGCACATGGATTTCCTTTCCTCTACATGCTCACCAACACTTATTATGTGTCATTTTGATGATAATTATTCTGAGAGGTATGAGGTAATATCTCATTGTGGTTTTGATTTGCATTCTGTTGACGATTAGCAGTGTTGAGCATCTTTTCATGTGTCTGTTGGCCGTTTGTATGCCTTCTTTGGAGAAATGTTTATTCACGTCTTCTGCCTATTTTTAATTGAGTTGTTTGTTGTTTGATGTTGAATTGTCCAGTTCTTCAGGTTTCCCTGGTGGCTCAGATGGTAGAGAATCTGCCTGCAATGTGGGAGACCTGTGTTCAATCGCTGGGTTGGGAAGATCCCCTGGAGGAGGGTATGGCAACCCACTCTAGTATCCTTGCCTGGAAAATCCTCATGGACAGAGGAGCCTGGTGGGCTACAGTCCATGGGGTTGCAGAGAGTCAGACACAACTGAGTGCCTAAGATATGTCATTTGCAGGTATTTTCTCCCATTCAGTAGGCTGCTTTTTTATTTTGTTGACTATTTCCTTTGCTGTGTAAAAGCTTTTTAGTTTGATATAGTCACATTTGTTTATTTTTGCTTTTGTTTCCCTTACCTGAGGAGACATTCCAAAAAAATATTGCTAGGATGCATGCCAAAGAGTATACCACCTACTGTTTTTTCTAGGAGTTTTATGGTTTCAGGTCTTACATTTAAATCTTTAGTTAATTTTGAATTTATATTTGTATATGGTATGAGAAGGTAGTCCAGAGTGGTTCTTTTGCATGTAGTTGTCCAGTTTTCTCAGTGCCACTTATTGAAGAGTCTGTGTTTTCCCCATTGTATGTTCTTGCTTCTTTTGTTGTAGATTAATTGTCCATATAAGTGTGGGTTCATTTCTGGGCTCTCTATTCAGTTTGATCCGTGTGTTTGTTTTTGTGCCAGTACACTCCTGTAATGGAATTCCAGTTGAGCTATTTCAAATCCTGAAAGATGATGCTGTGAAAGTGCTGCACTCAATATGCCAGCAAATTTGGAAAACTCAGCAGTGACCACAGGACTGGAAAAGGTCAGTTTTCATTCCAGTCTCAAAGAAAGGTAATGCCAAAGAATGCTCAAACTGCTGCACAATTGCACTCATCTCACACGCTAGTAAAGTAATGCTCACAATTTTCCAAGTCAGGCTTCAACAATACGTGAACCGTGAACTTCCAGATGTTCAAGCTGGTTTTAGAAAAGGCAGAGGAACCAGAGATCAATTTGCCAACATCCACTGGATCATTGAAAAAGCAAGAGAGTTCCAGAAAAACATCTATTTCTGTTTTATTGACTATGCCAAAGCCTTTGACTGTGTGGATCACAATAACTGTGGAAACTTCTGAAAGAGATGGGAATACCAGACCACCTGATCTGCCTCTTGAGAAACCTGTATGCAGGTCAGGAAGCAACAGTTAAAACTGGACATGGAACACCAGACTGGTTCCAAATAGGAAAAGGATTATGTCAAGGCTGTATATTGTCACCTTGCTTATTTAACTTCTATGCAGAGTACATCATGAGAAACGCTGGGCTGGAAGAAGCACAAGCTGGAATCAAGATTGCTGGGAGAAATATCAATAACCTCAGATATGCAGATGACACTACCCTTATGGCAGAAAGTGAAGAGGAGCTAAAAAGCCTCTTGATGAAAGTGAAAGAGGAGAGTGAAAAAGTTGGCTTAAAGCTCAAGATTCAGAAAACGAAGATCATGGCATCTGGTCCCGTCACTTCATGGCAAATAGATAGGGAAACAGTGGAAACAGTGTCAGACTTTATATCTTTGGGCTCCAGAATCACTGCAGATGGCGATTGCAGCCATGAAATTAAAAGACGCTTACTCCTGGAAGGAAAGTTATGACCAACCTAGATAGCATATTGAAAAGCAGAGACTTTGCCAACAAAGGTCCATCTAGTCAAGGCTATGGTTTTTCCAGTGGTCATGAATGGATTCGAGGGTTGGACTGTGAAGAAAGCTGAGTGCCGAAGAATTGATGCTTTTGAACTGTGGTGTTGGAGAAGACTCTTGAGAGTCCCTTGGACTGCAAGGAGATCCAACCAGTCCATCCTAAAGGAGATCAGCCCTGAGTGTTCTCTGGAAGGAATGATGCTAAAGCTGAAACTCCAGTACTCTGGCCACCTCATGTGAAGAACTGACTCATTGGAAAAGACTCTGATACTGGGAGGGATTGGGGGCAGGAGGAAAAGGGGACGATGGAAAAGAGGACGCTTTACCATCTGAGCCACCAGGGAATCCCAATTATTGATAAGTATGTACTTATTGCCATTTTGTTCATTGTTTTCAGGTTGTTTAGGGAGTTCTTTGTTCCTTTCTTCTTTTTTTGCTTTCTTTTCTTGTAATTTGATGGCTATTTTTAGTGTTGTTTTTGGATCCCTTTCTCTATTGTGTGTGTGTGTATCTTTTATAGTGTTTTGGTTTTTGGTTATCATAAAGTTCATATATAACAACATATATATAACTTTGTGTGTGTGTATATGAATTGTATGTGGCTATTATGGATCTAGATGAGTTTAATACTTTTGTCTTTTAACTTTCTTACTAGCTTTATAAGTGGTTGACCTACTAGCTTTACTATAAATTTGCCTTTATTAGGGAGATTGTTTTCTTTTGTTATTTTCATATTTTTAGTTGTAATCATTTGCTTTCTGCTTGGAGAAGTCCCTTTAACCTTTCTTGTAAAACCAGTTTAATGGTGCTTAATTCTTTTAGTTTTAGCTTACGTCTGTAAGATTCTTTATCTCTCCTTCAAATCTGAATGATAGCCTTGCTGAGTAGAGTATTCTTGGCTGTAAGCTTTTTTCCTTTCATTACTGTAAGTATATTCTACCACTACTTTCTGGCCTGCAAAATTTCTGCTGAAGATTCAGCTGATGGGATTATGGTAGTTCCCTCGTGCAGGACTGGTTTCTTTTCTTTTGGTGCTTTGAAGATTCTTTATTTTTAATTTTTCCATTTTAATTATGATGTATCTTGGTGTGGCTCTTTGTGTTGATCTTGTTTGGGACTCTGTGCTTTCGGCACCTGGATGTCTGTTTCCAAGTTAGGAAAGTTTTTATCTATCATCTTTAAATTCATTCTCTTCTCTTTTCTCTCTTTTCCTTCTGGGACCTCTATAGTGTAAATATTAGTATATATCATGTTGTCCCAGAAGTCTGTCCTTATTTAGAAAATTTATTTTTTCTTCTTTCTTCTCAGCTTGGGTGATTTCCACTATTTTGTCCGCTAATTCACTGACCTGTCCCTCTGTATCATTTAGTCTATATGTTTGTTTTGGCCACATGGCTTGTGAGATCTTAAGTTCCCTGACCAGGGATCAAACCCAGGCCCCCTGCAGTGGAAGCTTGAAATCCTAACCAATGGACCACCAGGGAATTTCCTCATTTAGTCTGTTATTGATTCCTCCTAATACATTTTTCAGTTGTTATATTCTTCATCACTATTGTTCTTTATGTTTTCTAATTCTTTGTTAAAAATCTCACTGTGCTCATCCATTTTGCTGAGTTCATCGAGCATACTTAGGATCATTACATTGAACTCTTCATTGGGTAGATTGCTTAGCTTCATTTCGCTTAGTTCATTTGTGGTTTTGTTTTATTTCTCCTGTTGCAACATAGATCTCTGTCTCTTCATTTCGCCTGATTCTCTGTGTTTATTTCTTTTAATTCTTTATTTAGTTATTATAAAATATGGCCTGTATTTCTTATGCTTTACAATATATACTTGTAGCCTATTTATTTTATATATAACAGTAGTTTGTATCTCTTAGTGAAAAGCTGAAAGTGTTAGTCACTCAAATCATGTCCAGTTCTTTGTGATCCCATGGACTGTAGCCTGCCAGGCTCCTCTGTCCATGGAATTCACCCAGCAAAAATACTGGAGTGGGTTGCCATTTCCTTCTCCAGGGGATCTTCCTGATCCAGGGATTGAACTTGAGTCTCCTGCATCACAGGCAGATTTTTTACTGTCTGAAACACCAAGGAAGCCCCTAACAATAGTTTGTATCTCTTAACCACCATCCCTATATTGCCGCTCTCCCCTCTCTCTCACACCACTGATAATAGTTTATTCTTTATATATCTCTCCATTTATTCCTATATATTTCATAGGTCAGTTATGTTTTCTGATCACTAGAGAGATAGCCTTCTGTACAAAACATCCTATGGGGCCCAGCAGCACACTCCCTCTGGTCAACAGAGCTATGTGTTCTAGGGGTGTCCGTTTTGTGGGCTGAATGAGCTGTTTTGTTGTGGCAGGGATGAATTCTATGGGAGCATTGGTAGGCAGGGCTAACCCCCAACCCAGTTGACTGCCAGAACCTTCCTCATGTGGTGGCTGCCAGGCCACTTGTGTGTTGGGCATGTCCCTGCATGGTTGGTTGTGTGGCCTGAGGGGTGCTAGGCCTGGTGCCACCTACTGGTTGATGGGTAATCCTCCAACATGAATAGGCTAGAAGGAAGAATCCACATTGGCCCTTGTCAGCACCCATATCCTTATGGTAGAATAAGCTCCCTCAGATGGCTGCTGCCAGTGTCTGTGTCCCCAGGCGTGTCACAGTTGCCTTCTGCTTCTCTAAGAGGCTCTCCAGGGTCAGCAGGTAGATCTGAACCAGGCTCCTTACAAATTACTGTCTCTGTCCTGGGACTAAGAGCATGTAAAACTGTGCTTGTGCCCTTAACAGCTGAGTCTGTGTTTCTGTGAGAGAGTCTGTGGCTCTCCTGTATGCAGACCCAGCCATTCTAGTGGCTTATCTTCCTGGTGCAGGGCTTCTGGGTTGGGGAGCCTGATGTTGGGCTCAAACCCCTTGTTCCTTGGGGACAACATTTTAAATTGTGATCATCCTCGCATTTGTGGGTCACTTAACTAGCGGTGCAAGTCTTGACTGCTCTATCTCTGCCCTTCCTACCTGTCTCAACTGTGGATCCTTTATATCTTTCAGTTCAGTTCAGGCACTCAGTCGTGTCGGACTCCTTGCAATCCCATGGACTGCAGCACGCCAGGCTTCCCTGTCCATCAACAACTCCCGGAGCTTACTCAAACTCATGTACATAGAGTTGGTGATGCCATCCAACCATCTCATCCTCTGTCGCCCCCTTCTCCCACCTTCAATCTTTCCCATCATCAGGGTCTTTTCCAGTGAGTCAGTTCTTCACATCAGGTGGCCAAAGTATTGGAGTTTTCAGCTTCAGCATCAGTCCTTCCAATGAATATTCAGGACTGATTTCCTTGAGGATGGACTGGTTGGATCTCCTTGCAGTCCAAGGGACTCTCAAGAGTCTTCTCCAACACCACAGTTCAAAAGCATCAATTCTTCAGCTCTCAGCTTTCTTTATAGTGCAACTCTCACATCCATAGCTGACTACTGGAGAAACCATAGCCTTGACTAGACGGACCTTTGTTGGCAAAGTAATGTCTCTGCTTTTTAATATGCTGTCTAGGTTTGTCATAACTTTTCTTCCAAAGAGCAAGCATCTTTTAATTTCATGGCTACAGTCACCATCTGCAGTGATTTTGGAACCCAAGAAAATAAAGTCTCTCACTGTTTCCATTATTTCCCCAACTATTTGCCATGAAGTGATGGGACCAGATGCCATGATTTTCATTTTCTGAATGTTGAGCTTTAAGCCAACTTTTTCACTCTCCTCTTGTACTTTCATCAAGAGGCTCTTTAGTTCTTCTTCGCTTTCTGCCACAAGGGTGGTGTCATCTGCATATCTGAGGTTATTGATATTTCTCCCAGCAATCTTGATTCCAGCTTGTGCTTCTTCCAGCCCAGCATTTCTCATGATGTACTC
Organism: Capricornis sumatraensis; assembly: GCF_032405125.1. NCBI lineage: Eukaryota > Metazoa > Chordata > Mammalia > Artiodactyla > Bovidae > Capricornis > Capricornis sumatraensis. Next base: position 55,910,443 of record NC_091074.1, on the reverse strand, counting down.
TGCATATAAGTTAAATACACAGGGTGACAATATACAGCCTTGACATACTCCTTTCCCAATTTGGAACCAGTCTGTTGGTTCCATGTCCAGTTTTAACTGTTGCTTCCTGACCTGCATACATATTTCTCAGGAGAAAGGTCAGATGGTCTGGTATTCCCATCTCTTTAAGAATTTTCCACAGTTTGTTGTGATCCACACAATCAAAGGCTTTGGTATAGTCAGTAAAGCAGAAGTAGGTGTTTTTCTGGAACTCTCTTGCTTTTTCGATTATCCAACGGATGTTGGCAGTTTGGTTCTTCTGCCTTTTATATCATCTTTAGTTGTAGAAAACCTTTACTTCTGATCTTCAGGTTGTTTTCATAGATATCTGCTCTGAAATAGTTGTAATTTTTGTTTGCCTGTGGGAGGAGGTGAACTCAGGGTCTTCCTACTCTACCATCTTGGCCACCTGGCATTTTCTTTTCTAAGCCTCTGAAACAGTTCTAAGTCTCTTAAGGTTTTCCAGAACATTGTAGGTAAATGCAATGCTCATTTCAGCTATTGATAGTCAAACAATTGCTGGTGAGGTTTAAGGTACCGCATTGAAGTTTAAATGTGTTCAGAAAAAAATTTCCTAAGCTCCAGGACATACTGATAAACAGAGTTAAAATACCTAAATCTGATTAACCTTGGGCCCAGTTCCTCTGGACATACGTTAATTGTCCCCACCATTATTAACGTGTTGTGATAAAGAGCCTCTTGCCTTAACGTTTTTCTAATATTTGAATACTGTGAAATCCTACTTATAGTGGCCTTATTCCTTTACCTTTTGATTTCATTATGGTTATGAGATGCTGCAGCTGTCAGCACCATTTATACTATGGTGAAAGTTTCATAAGTCTTGTTGATTTTTTTTCTCTGATTTTTTCTTAAAAAATGTTGTTCAAAGGAAAGAGGATAATCATATTGAGTACCTAATGTAGGACGGTGGCCTGACAAGTGTGATGGGAAAGGTTTGGGGCGGCGGAACAGTGGGGAGTATGTGAATAGATGAGGGAATATGGGGGCGGGAGTAGAGGTTTTATGAATTTGGAGTCTGGGATCATTACAGGACAGTATGTCCAATCATAGTATTGTGCATCACAGTTTCTGATGTGGTCATAGATAAGAGTATAATATTTAGGCCTTATGGGGAGAAGAAAAAGAAATATTAAAACTTAACATTCAGAAAACGAAGATCATGGCATCTGGTCCCATCACTTCATGGCAAATAGATGGGGAAATAATGGAAACAGTGAAACTTTATTTTTTTGGGCCTCCAAAATCATTGCAGATGGTGACTGCAGCTATGAAGTAGAAGATGTTTGCTCCTTGGAAGAAAAGCTATGACCAACCTAGACAGCATACTAAAAAGCAAAGACATTATATACCAACAAAGGTCCATCTAGTCAAAGCTATGGTTTTTCCAGTAGTCATGTATGGATGTGAGAGTTGGACTATAAAGAAAGCTGAGCACTGAAGAATTGATGCTTTTGAACTGTGGTGTTGGGGAAGACTCTTGAGAGTCCCTTGGACTGCAAGGAGAACCAACCAGTCTATCCTCAAGGAAATCAGTCCTAAATATTCATTGGAAGGACTGATGCTGAAGCTGAAACTCCTGAGGCAAAGAACTGACTCATTGGAAAAGACCCTGATGCTGGGAAAGATTGAGGGCAGGAGGAGAAGAGGGCGACAGAGGATGAGATGGTTGGATGGCATCACCGACTCTATGTACATGAGTTTGAGTAAGCTCTGGAAGTTGTTGATGGACAGGGAAGCCTGGTGTGCTGCAGTCCATGGTGTCGCAAAGAGTCCAACATGACTGAGCAGCTGAACTGAACTGAACTGATGGGGAGAAGAGTGTAATATTTAGCCCTTATGGGGAGAAGGGGCAATTCTTATATTCCATGGATGGATCTGATAAGGAGCTTGAAAAAAAAAGCCTCATTTCACAAACTTGCAATGAGGAAATGGTCTCTTTAATATTCAACAGATGTCAAGCAGTTTCTTTTATGTAATGTATTACAGTAGGCAAAGGAATCATAGGCAAAAGGGCCAAGAATACTATGTAAGTACTAAAATACTGACAGTTCAGCACCTTATAAGGGATGGCCAGTGGAGAAGGTGGTCCAGGATCCTGAATTTTGACTCTTTTCACTTTTTGACAGTCAGTGGGGCAATGCCTGATGTCACTGGAGGATATAAAGTGCCTCAGTCCTCATAACCATTCGTAATGGAGCAGGGGTAATTCCAGCTTTCTTTATGTCCAGATGTTCTGAGAATTATAGTAAGTGGCAGTACTTTGCAATCCATGAGTTACTACATGAATGTCAGTAGTCATTACTGCTATGATTATTCTCTGTAAGGCTGTCTGAGATCTTATCTGGAAGAAAATGTAATTTCATTCTCATAACAATCCTGAGAAGGGAAGAAACTACATTGACTCTTGAACAACATGGGTTTGAGATGCTTAGGTTCAATTATATGTGGACTTTTGTGTGTGTGTACTACAGTACTACACAATCCAGAGTTAAGTGAATCCGTGTATAAGGAACTGTGGGCTGACTGTAAGTTATAACATGAATTTTTAACTGTGTGGGGGGTCAGTGCCTCTAACCCCTGTGGTGTTCAAAAGTCAACTTTATTTTAACTTTGCAAAATGAAAATAGCTTTATTTGGTTTGATTGTGAAAATAATACCTATATAGCATATCCAGAAAATAAATATAAACCAAAGAAAATTCCTTAAATTTTGGTACATATCGCCAAAGAACTTTTCAAAAAGATTCAACCAGTATAATTATCAGACATGTATGAGAGAAGCCAAAACACAAAATACTGTGTTTTGCTCATCTTTTAAATTATAGCCACACTGTTATTTTATTTATATTTCTTTGATTACTAGTGAGACTGAACATCTATTCATATGTTTATTGGTCCTACTTTTTGACGCCTATTTAAATCCTTTACCCATTTTTCTTTCTGTTTTGTGCTGATTTATAAGAAAATTGATGTTCTATGCCTGTTTACCTTTCCCCAGTACATATGTTGCAAGTATTTTACTCTAGGTGTTGTGTTATAGCCTTGATTGAAGTATTTTTGTTATTAAAAAAGCTTTATGTTTTATATAAATAAAGCATAATTAATTATATTTTCATAATTAGCATTTATATTAATAATTTGAGTTAATAAAACACTATTCATATTAATATCTTCATTTATGGCTTCTGGTTTTTCACCATACATGGAAAGGCTTTCCTCATCTAAAGATGTAAAATTATTCACCTGTATTTCCTTTGAAAATAACATTTATTGGATGTCTACATGTGCTTGGAGCTGTTTTTGCCTTATTGCATGTATAATGTCATTAAATTTTCACCAGAATCTTATGAGTTACATTTTATCATCATCTTCATTTTTCAAATAAAAAAATTTCAGGACAGAAAGCATGATTTATTCAAGGTCACTCAGCTGAGAAGTGATAAATTCACAACTAGAGGACAGATATATAACTCCATAAAATATGAACTTTTCAAGTATTTCATATTCCAGAGATGACCCTACTGAAGATATTTAATTTGAATAAGTTCATAAATTAAAAAGCAGTCATTACCAATATTTCCCTAGAAAAAAATACCCAATTGCGAAAAGAATTACGTTACTAGCTTTATGTAGGCCAGGATAATAATAATAATAATAATAATAATAATAATAATAAAGAAAGAGGGATAATGGCTGAGAATTCCAGGAACTAATTTACAGAGTAAAAATTATTAATTTCCATAATGTAGATGGATGGAATATTTTGGTTATTCAAATATTCTAGTTAAAATGCAAGGTAGTCTCTGTGAGTAAGTGGATGAATATTCTGAGGTCCTTCCTGGTCAGAAATTGTATTCTTCTGTAATAATCAGGAAGAAATGAATGAATGTTATGTCCCCCTTAACAATAGCTTCTTAATAGGGCCAACATTTTGTTTCTACATTCTTTATACATTACATTTGTTAATTGATTTTTATAGCCAGGCCTTGGTTTCATACCTTTTCTTTTTTCCAGTTTAAGCACTGTTTGATACCATATCTATTTGTTTTCTTTGAATTCTTTGTCATGCTACACATTTGTGAGCCACTTCTAGCATAATCAAACAAGTGAACCACAAGATGTTCTGTAAATGAGTTATCCAGGCTCTTGTTAAGACGAGAACTGGTGGGCAAATTAAAAATATATATAAAGCATGATGAAGATATTGGTGTTGATATGGGTCTTTCATGTTGATACTTTGAGTTTTGGCTACTTTCAGAAGATTTGTAGAGGAAATGAGATGTTTTCATATTGCATAAAAGAGTTATTAACATTCCTTTGAAAGTTTCATATCACAGAGAAAATAGTGACTTTTCTTAGTTGATATTCAGTAGTTAAGGATGATCTCCAATATTTTAAAGTCAAGAAAAAATACGTGGAATAATAAGGCAATAGGAGATTGTTTTAACCAGTGTAGTGTTTTAACCAGAAAATGTTGCAGAATAATTTCAGTTTACTTAAGAAATTCAGTGCATGTAAGAAGCAATATCTAAGGATGTTTATTTTTTGTCTAGGGTTGTCATAAAGATAATTTTTTGTGTACTTTAGTGATCTAAAATAGATAATTCAAAGGTATGAAGAGAAAAAATTGTAGACAAATTATCCACTAAGTAAGGGAATTGAATGAAGGTGATAAGTGAACCTAACATTGTTTGTGTCTTCAAAGAATGTTTCCTGAACAAAAGCCTAGATAAATTCCTTTGAGTAAGCCAAATTTCTTTTTGCCTGTTTGACGTTAGAAACATGAAAGAGAGTGAGAGAGAGAGAGACTCTGGCTACTGGATAGTAGTGTCTCTGTCTCAGAGAGAAGGGGAGAGACAGAGAGAACATGACTAACCCCTGGGTAATAAAACTAATCTCTTTTTGGGATGAACCATATGTAATCTTCATGACCAAGATAATCATGATGGTGTGATCACTCACCTAGAGCCAGACATCCTGGAATGTGAAGTCAAGTGGGCCTTAGAAAGCATCACTATGAACAAAGCTAGTGGAGGTGATGGAATTCCAGTAGAGTGATTTCAAATCCTGAAAGATGATGCTGTAAAAGTGCTGCACTCAATATGCCAGCAAATTTGGAAAACTCAGCAGTGGCCACAGGACTGGAAAAGGTCAGTTTTTGGTCCAATCCCAAAGAAAGGCAATGCCAAAGAATGCTCAAACTACTGCACAATTGCACTCATCTCACATGCTAGTAAAGTAATGCTCAAAATTCTCCAAGCCAGGCTTCACCAATACATGAACCACGAACTTCCAGATGTTCAAGCTGGTTTTAGAAAAGGCAGAGGAACCAGAGATCAAATTGCCAACATCTGCTTGATCATGGTAAAAGCAAGAGAGTTCCAGAAAAATATCTATTTCTGCTTTATTGACTATGCCAAAGCCTTAGACTGTGTGGATCACAATAAACTGTGGAAAATTCTGAAAGAGATGCGAAAACCAGACCACCTGACCTGCCTCTTGAGAAACCTATATGCAGGTCAGGAAGCAACAGTTAGAACTGGACATGGAACACCAGACTGGTTCCAAATAGGAAAAGGAGTATATCAAGGCTGTATATTGTCACTCTGCTTATTTAACTTCTATGCAGAGTACATCATGAGAAATGCTGGGCTGGAAGAAGCACAAGCTGGAATCAAGATTGCTGGGAGAAATATCAACAACCTCAGATATGCAGATGACACCACCCTTATGGCAGAAAGTGAAGAGGAGCTAAAAAACCTGTTGATGAAAATGAAAGAGGAGAGTGAAAAAGTTGGCTTAAAGCTCAAGATTCAGAAAACGAAGATCATGGCATCTGGTCCCATCACTCCATGGGAAATAGATGGGGAAACAGTGGAAACAGTGTTAGACTTTATTTTTGGGGGCTCCAAAATCACTGCAGATGGTGATTGCAGCCATGAAATTGAAAGACGCTTACTCCTTGGAAGGAAAGTTATAACCAACCTAGACAGCATAGTGAAAAGCAGAGACATTACTTTGCCAACAAAGGTCCGTCTAGTCAAGGCTATGGTTTTTCCAGAGGTCATGTATGCATGTGAGAGTTGGACTATAAAGAAAGCTGAGCGCCGAAGAATTGATGCTTTTGAACTGTGGTGTTGGAGAAGACTCTTGAGAGTCCCTTGGACTGCAAGGAGATCCAACCAGTCTATTCTAAAGGAGATCAGTCCTGGATGTTCATTGGAAGGACTGATGCTAAAGTTGAAACTCCAATACTTTGGCCACCTCATGTGAAGAGTTGATTCATTGGTAAAGACTTTGATGCTGGGAGGGATTGGGGGCAGGAGGAGAAGGGGACGACGGAGGATGAGATAGCTAGATGGCATCACTGACTCGATGGACATGAATTTGGGTAAACTCCGGGAGTTGTGATGGACAGGGAGGCCTGGCGTGCTGTGATTCATGGGGTCGCAAAGAATCGGACACGACTGAGCAACTGAACTGAACTGCCTGATACATAATGGGCCTTGACTCAGTGGTAAAAAATTCTCCTGACAATGCAGGAAACTGGAGTTCAATCCCTTGCTTGGGAAAATCCGCGGAGAAGAGGGGATCCTCATGTCCACATTAAGTTGGTGATGCTATCATCTCATCCTCTGTTGCCCCCTTCTCCTTTTGCCTTCAGTCTTTCAAAAGGAGTTTATGGCAGAGGATGACATGTGGGATACCTGAACCCTTGGTAGTAAATAGAGGAGACAGAGACAGTATGTAAAAATACAAAAAGAAGGGAAAAGATGACAGAATCCTACAACCCACTCCAGTATTCTTGCCTGTGAAATCTCATGGACAGAGGAGCCTGTCAGGCTACACCGTGGGATCACAAAATCAGACATGACTTAGTGACTAACTAACAGCAACAAACTTAATGGATAGAGAGTTAAGCAGAGTTGAAAGATGATGACTTGAATAATTGCATAGATAATGGTTCCATTTACTAAGATGGGATGGCTAGAGGAAGGAAGCCTGAAGGGAATTGGACATAGATATGTTTGAAGTTCATGGCAAGGATCTGGACTGGAGATGCAGATGCAGGAGCCATTTATTTATTTGGTCAACAAATATCTATGGGGTACTTACTATGTGCCAGGCACATTTGGGAAGCACTGTTCTTTGTTCACTATAACTGTAGGCCATAGGTAATTGGACTATTTGAGGAAATATTAGGGAGAAGGCTCTGCCTCTTCTTACAACCTTTTGTTCACTCTTTACTAAGGGAGAGAGAAAAGGTTCATCAGTAGCTCAGAACTTAAAGTTAATGGACTGCATTTTACTGTGGGCTGAGCCACTGTATTAATGGTGAGTGTTATTAATGGCGATAATGGTCCTCTTCTTTCATCTGCTTCTGGTTCCTTGCTGTTAGCAGTTTAAACTGTCAGAGACTTTCCCCTTGTGTGAACTATGGTTATTCCCTTTCTCTGATCTTGCCGCATAGGTCAGACTGGCTGCAAAATCAGTGGGGGCCAGGTGGGAACTACAAAGTCAGGTAAGCTCTGAAAAATGTTTTGGTGTTGAGCTTGCTCTATGACCGTCTTTCTGTTCCTCTGTGTTGTGCCCGGTGAGGTATGCCTCTGATTCTTATCCAAGTGAGCAGATATGTGAGTGGATTTGAGGTTGCTGTGCTGTTCTGGCCTTCATTGCTCACTAACTCCAGGTGTAGCTCAGTCTTAGGTCTGAAGCCTGGGAAGCAGTGGATCTCACTGTGACCTAATTGAGCCTGAGTTGTGTTTCCCATCCTAGCTTTTGCTAGAGCTCTGCTCTGCTAATGCCTTAGTTTTGTTTGGCTAGTGAGCTCTTGTGCAAACTCCACTGGCTAGGTTTTAAAGGGAAGGAGGGGAGAGTGGTAATTCCATTCAGTTCAGTGTGACTTGATTCTGAGTGTATTTAAATAACATGTGAGGTTGTTTAGTTGCTAAATTGTGTCTGACTCTTTGTGATCCCATTGACTGCAGCACTCCAGGCTTCTCTGTCCTCTGCTATCTCCTGGAGTTTGCTTGAATTCATGTTCTCATTGAGTTGGCATTGCTATCTAACCATCTCTTCATCTGTTGCCCTCAGTCTTTCAAAAGGAGAAGCGGGTGGCAGAGGATGACATGTGGGATACCTGAAGCTTTGGTAGTAAATCGAGGACACAGAGATAGTAAAAATATGAAAAGAGGGGAAAATATGACAGAATCCTAAAACTCACAATATGTAAGGGGACAGGCATTACATTATATAACTGTACTGTGAAAGAACTAAAAAGTCAAATAGAAACATGCTAATACTGCCCGTGTGGACATTGGCACCAGGGAAAGTTTTGGTATTTCTCTTGTTTTCACTTTGTGTGCCTTTTTTTCTTCTGTCTTAACAATGAGCAGTAGCTACTTTTATAATAATAAAATAAAACTTTAAAAAAGTCATATGGAGAAGGAATTTAGCAGTATGATTTAGGCAGTAGAAAAACTCCTTGGAATAACAGTGTTTTAAGATGTTAGCTGATTCTAAAATACTGCTATTTCTCTATGGTCTCAAGGAGAGAAGAATCTTCCTTCCACCTGAGGGTACGATGAACAAATGAGCTCTTTGATTCCATGTGCATTATAAGTGTGCATCTACGGCAGTTAACAATTGTATGAAGCAAATATGGATTTTGAGGAAATTCATTTTGTGAGGAGCCATCTGGGGATAATAAAGTCTAGGGCTGGGAAGCACATACTAAGACTGGAGAAAGTATGCAAAAGGAAAGTCATCTGCTCTACGAGTAGAAGGAATTTATTCTTCCGTTCAGCAAATCCTCACTGAGAATCTGTTATGTGTCAGGTTCTATGAGAGGTGTTGGGAATACAGTGGTTAGTGGCATTAATGTGACTTCTGTCTTTACTAACCTTCCATATTAGCAAGGCTACAGGCAAGTAAAGAGGGAGTTATAACAGTGAAAATAGTGTGATGAGGCATTAGGAGCACTTGAAAGCATCTAAAACAGCCCTTGGTGAGAGATGAAGGGGGGGATGGTGGTGCTGTGATGGTCGTGGTGGAGAGAAGCAAGTAACTGCTGAGGACCTATGCTTTTCCTAGCTGTATGTCTAGAGATTCCTCCCCAGATAAGAAAGTATCATTTTCCTTCAAAAACTTGAGTATGCAAAGTTGTGATGCTTCAGTATAGATATGCTGATATTCCTGTAATAGACAAATAAATGACTGTTTATTAATCACCAAAATAGCTAAATAGCATGAACACTTAGCCCAGTATCTGAATATACTTTTTAGTTTTCCTTAAAAGGCCTCTTTCACTTAAGCTGTCAGTTTTCCATACCTAAATCCAGCTGAAAAGTTAATTTATCAATAGACGATGTCAAAAGTCAAGACAGCCAGGCTGTTCTGTAGCAGCTGTAGAAGATTACAGCCTGTTAAGTTTGTAATGACACATGTCACTGTGCCACTCTGCTTCAGGAAAGCCATATGTTCTTTCTTAGATGTTTCGGGCCTGAGTTCCCTCATGATTTCATCTTAGTGCTAGTGTGTCTCATAGATGTGTAGGGAGCCAGGTACATCAAAGGTATATCTTCTAGGTTTAAAAAAGGAAAATTGTATGAGCAGGAGATTGAAACAAAGATTGAGAAAAAAATGTGCAGCCCTATGGTTTTATTCTCATTGCCATATGGTTCTGAGCCTATGATCTGCCAAAAATTCCAGCCTAATTTCTGGTAAGCTTTTCATTAATTAAATGTGGGAATTGGTATATGTAAAATGACCATGCTAGCTAGCTATAGGGGGAGCTTACCTCTGCCTTTTGGATTTAGAGATGCAAGGAGGTTTACGGGAAAGCATGGCATTAGACCCTAACCTTTCTGGGCCAGGAGGTGCAGGAAGGGGCATGTCCTGAGAAGGTTGTAAGGTTATGGACCTGTAAGGTTATGAGGATGTAATGAGAGAATGCTAGTGAAAACACTTAGCGCATGTAACAAGCATGTAATAAAACCTCAATAAGTGTTCTTCCCTTTTCCTTTCCTATAATTATTTCCCTCTCCTGTCTGGTCCTCAGACTTTACCAACTCTTCTGCCAGCTTGTTTGGGGACATAGAACAGGTTTTGTGGAAGCAGAACTGTGGTAGCAGGGCCGCTATTTCTACTTAGCTTTCAGGCAAGGACATAGCTTTTTCAAATTATAATAATTCTGGGTCATCCTTGACTTTGAACAGAAGTATCTCTCAAGTTGTCTCAGTGCCCACATCACAGCTGGTCCCCCAGTCAGAGTCTGAGGGCAGGTGGTTGGAATGTTGGATACAAGAGAGCAGGGTTCTCGCTTATAGCAGTGTTCCCTTCCTTCCTCCCTTCTTTTCTTCTTCACTCCCACCCTTCCTCTCTCTTTCCTTCTATTCTTTCCTACCAGATGAAGAAAATAAAGCAGAAACAGTTAAAAAGGAGTAGAAAAACTCCTAAAGAGTAGAAAAATTCCTAAAAATTAGAAATCCTAGTTCAGCCGTTTACTAAAGCTATGTACCAAATGTAACTCTAAAATTCCTAGAAACAAAGCAGAATTACTCAAGCGCACAGGAGCCAAAAATAGGCTATTTTAGCAGTTTGGCAGTGATACATTTGTGCATAATCCTAACCTTGGCTTGTTCAGTAGAGTGTTTCAGTTCTCATCATATTTATTGCTTGGTTCCTTTTTTGCGTCTACAACTATTTGTAATTATATAAAATTGCATATTTTCTGGTTTCTTATCTTCTGACTTGATTAGACTGTAATCTTCTTGAGGGCAGGGACTATGCCTAAGTTGTTTACTATTGTATACCCATTGCCTGGCAGAATGACTTTTGCACAGTAAATGTTCATAAATTTTGGTGAACATGAGTGAATGAAAGATTTTGAAAGGTATATTTTCTGTTCACTTATACAGATTAAGTAAATAAAGTTAAAAAGACTCCACCAGGAATAAGATCAGGAATGAAATTCCCTCAGATGTTTAAATTTAAGGATCAAAGATCAAGAGTAACTATAGTTTTGCATAGCAATTTGTATCCAGTGGACCCAAGATATTGAAGAGTATATTAAGGAATTATTGGGAGACTGTATATATATATATGGAGAAGGCAATGGCACCCCACTCCAGTACTCTTGCCCAGAAAATCCCATGGATGGAGGAGCCTGGTGGGCTGCCGTCTATGGGGTCGTAGAGTCGGACACGACCGAAGTGACTTAGCAGCAGCAGCATACATATATTATGTATGGCTGAGTTGCTTTGCTGTGCACTTGAGACTATCACAAAATTGTTAATCGTCTATACTCCAATATAAAATTTTTAAAAAATCAATGAGAGTGCTGCACTCTCTCCTTTGGGGTAATTTTAATCTATTCTTATCCATACAAAATAATAAAGCCCTAAATCACTGGGGGCAGGAGAAGAAGGGGACGACAGAGGATGAGATGGCTGGATAGCATCACTGACTCGATGGACGTGAATCTGAGTGAACTCTGGGAGTTGGTGATGGACAGGGAGGCCTGGCGTGCTGTGATTCATGGGGTTGCAAAAGAGTCGGATACGACTGAGCGACTGAACTGGACTGAACTGAACTGATGGGGGAAAACACGCATGTGTGCTCAGTCACTCAGTCGTATCCAGCTCTTTGTGATCCCATGGACTGCAGCCCACCAGCTTCCTCTGTCCGTGGAATTTTCCAGGGAAGAATTCAGAAGTGGGTTGCCATTTCATACTCCAGGGGACCTTTCTGACCCAGGAATCAAAACAGCGTCTATTGTATCCACTGGCAGGCAGATTCTTTACGATGAGTTACCAGGGAAGCCAGGAATAACCATATTCTATAAATGAAGAAAGAACGGGATGACTTGTCCAAATCCAAATAGTGAGCCACTGACGAAGATCCCGGAAATGTCTGATGAGCTGTGGGAGCCTCTCTGAGTCACTAACTCCTCTGTGGCTCATCTGGCAAGTGGAATTGTAATAGATGTCCTATAACTTGTCTCACAGGGTTATTGAGAGATTTAAATCTCCTACTAGATGTGAAAGCCTTTCTGAGACTCATTATATAAATGTAAGATAAAAAAGTGTTATGTTTTATTTTGCTCGCAGCATGTGGTTCTGTATTACTAGGGGAAAGCTAAACTGCAAAAACAATAGACCCCAAAGTAATGACTCCAAACAGCAAAGTTTCTTTCCTTCTCACATAACAGTCTAGGCTGGTTTTAATGGTGACAGAGGTAGTGGTCAGGTGGTGGGAGTGGAGTCTCTCCATGTAGTCATTCAAGGACTTAGACTGACTGTGACTCTGCCATCCTCAACACATGACTTATGGTTGCTCTGGGTCATGCTCTTGCCACTTATAGGAGTGACAGTATGTTTAATGGGTCGTATCCAGCTCTTTCCAAAAGTGGCAATGTTGACTTGTACTCGTTGGAGTACATATCACATTGCCACCCCTAATGGTGAAACAAGCTGGGTAACACAGTGCTGTTGGCCAGCCCTGTGCCTTTTTTTGGTGATAGAAATTGAGAATAGATTTTGGTGGGCAGTTGGCAGTAGATGCTACTGCTGTTTTATCTGGATGCTTTTTTATCCTTCTTTTAAATAGGCTTTCATAGCACTGTATAGCTCACATTTTTCACACTGGTTGAACACACAGTTTCACATTTTATGTTTATTTGATTAATTTTCCCCTGCTAGACAAGGGTGAGGATCATATATCCCTTGTTCATCATGGATCTCCAGTACTTGACACAGGGCCAGGCTCATATATTCAATATTTGTTCCATGAGAAAGAATACATGAATGTATCAAGACATTGATTGACCTAAAGAACCTCAGATGAGACTTTGGATGTGGCTTGTAAGGTGCTGGGGCCTTGTTCTCATCCAACATCTCTTTACAACTTTTGATGTACTTGGGGAAAGGAAATATAATGAATGGGCAGAATTCTAAGATGGACCCCAGTGACCCTCACCCTCTTATAATCTCCTTTCCTTGAGAGTAGGTAAAACATTTAAGTGTGATGTTGTTGTTGTTGTTATAGTTGCTCAGTTGTGTCTGACTCTTTTGTGACCTCATGGACTATAGCCTGCCAAGCTTCTCCGTCCATGCAATTTTCCAGGCAAGATTCCTGGGATGGGTTGCCTTTTCCTCCTCCAGGGAATCTTCCCTACCCAGGAACTGAACCCGCGTCTCCTGCACTGGCAGACAGATTATTTACTGCTGTTACTCCACGATAGGGTTAGGTTATATGGCATGCTTGCCTTTGAGAAAGGGAAATCCTGAGTGGACCCCACCTACTTGTGAGCCCTTGGAAGGGGCTAGGTTCTCCCTGAAGAGACTGAAAGTGTGAGAGGAATTCGATGCAAGGGAGACTCCTGTTGGTGGCTTTTAATATGAAAGGGGCCACATGGCAAGGAATACAGATTGCTTCTAGGAGTTGACAGGGGCCCTCAACTAACAGCCAGCAAGGAAATGGGGGCCCCAGTCCTACAACCACGAAGATAATTGAATTTGGCTAACAACCTAAATGAACTGACAAGTGGATTTTCCACCAGAGCCTTCAGATGGAAACTTAAGCTACCTGAAGCCTTATTTCCACTACAGAAGACTGAGCAGACATACTCAGATTTCTGATCTATAGAAACCATGAGATAATGAACAGGTTTTGTCTTACACTACTAAGCTCATGGTAATTTGTTAGGCATTAATGGAAAACTAACACAGGTTTGTGTTTGTATACTGGGAGCAAACAGATGGGATGGGGCTGGGGCAGAAGGAGGTTAAAGAAGAGAGAATGTTGTCTATTTCCTTGAGGGTTTCATGGATCTAATGTCTGAAACTTAGGATGACTGATGGTTCCCGTTTGCCTAGGACTGAGGGTTTCTGGGGTATGTGGGATTTTCAAAGCCAGTTATAGGACAGTCCTGGAAAAAACAGTTGGTAACCCTGCAAACTGTGGGAGTGACTTTGTGAAGAATGGGTACATTTAAACTAGTGATAGGATGGCCTTCTTTTGCTCAGTAGCAGCAGGATTTCAGTGCTTACTTTGGCCCACAATAGCTTGTGGTTTCCAGAGCGTTGACACCAGTGTGATTGTGGTAGAACCTGCAATAGAGGCTGTTGGGAGGTCCAGCCCTCAGGTGACTTTGGAGGTTGCAGGCTCAAGTGAGAAGTCACTGAGGGACATTATATGAATGTCAAGTGTAGTCACAGGGATGTCTCCAGGATTCCCCGGAATTAACCACACATGTCTCTGAAATGAATCCACAGCTCCTGTGTGATACAGATTGGCAAGTGCCAGGGAAATCTGCATTCTCATTGGAAATGTGACCTCGTCACAATCACAGGCTCATGATGCTTAAATGCACATGCATTCATTATGCCAGGCATTGTACTAAATGTTCTCACACATGCGGGGTCACAGAATCTCACAAAATCTTACAAGATGGATATTATAAGCCCCATTTTGACTATGAGCAATCTGAGGCTTAGTGAATTTACATAATTTGTTTAGGAATAGCCACCTGGGGCTATTTTATATGCATGCTACATCTACAGGAAATACTAAAAACAGCTTTAAGAATCAGTGCGTAGATAGCATCTGCAAAACACTCGAAGGACTGTGGGAGAGCACAGTAGTAACTGTCTTTTCTATTTGTCTCTTCTGACTTAGCTTAGGAGCTGGAAGCTCTTTGCAAAGAGGTAAGGGATACATTCAGTCTGAATGCCATTCACATAGTTCCTGCAGGCAAAATATCTGCATTTATCAAGGAGAGCTTAAACCTAGTATCTGACCATGAATTGCTATTAATTAAAAGACTTTGGCAGATGGATTAAGTGAATTCAGTAAGCATCAGCACATGATCTACTATGATGCTCCTTCATAAAATAAAGACTATCTGACAAAAAGGTAGAAAAATATACCATGTTTTGTCCATTGTTGTTTAGTTGCTTAGTTGTGTGTAACTCTTTTTGTGACCCCATGGACTGTAGCCCACCAGGCTCTCTGTCCATGGGATTTCCCAGGCAAAAATACTGAAATGGGTTGCCATTTCCTTTTCCAGGGGATCTTCCTGACCAGGAATCGAACCCATGCTTCCTGCATTGCAGGCAGATTCCTTAACACTGAACCACATTTATTTATTTGTAGTGCCAAGGTTATACAACCAGACAATGAGCATGTCTCCTTCCAGCTCTTGTTTGTGAAGAAAATAGATTATGGCAACCCACTTCAGTACTCTTGCCTGGAAAACCCCATGTACGGAGGAGCCTGGTAGGCTACATGCAGTCCATGGGGTCGCAAAGAGTTGGACATGACTGAGCGACTTCACTTCACTCCCTTCACTCACTTCGTACTTTATCGCTGAAGAAGGAAATGGCAACCCATTCCGGTGTTCTTGCCTGGAGAGTCCCATGGACAGAGGAGCCTGGTGGGCCATGGTCCATGGGGTCACAGAGAGTTGGACACGACTGAAGTGACTGAGCACGCACGCACGCACTTCACTTGCTGACCAAGGGCCACTGTGTACATTTGGGCAGGTTGTTTACTGCACAAGTGTGCCTGGCATAGTAGATATTTTTTATAATTTGCAAAGAAAAAGTGCTTTAGTGGGCTTAGAAGCAGCCATCCTAAACCCACTTGGTGCCATGCCTCTTTCTTTCTCTATTTAGGCAGAACCTAGGGCTTACGTTATGGTTCAGCTGGTAAAGAATCTGCCTGCAGTACAGGAGACCTGGGTTCGATCCCTGGGTTGGGAAGATCCCCCGGAGAAGGGAAAGGCTACCCTCTTCAGTATTCTGGCCTGGAGAATTCCATGGATTATAGTCCATGGGGTTGCAAAGAGTCAGACATAACTTAGCGACTTTCACTTTCACTTTGGCTCTAAGAGGTCCGGTGAATGCTGGCAGGTGTTCAGTTCAGTTGAGTTCAGTCGCTCAGTCGTGTCTGACTCTCTGCGACCCCATGAATCGCAGCACACCAGGCCTCCCTGTCCATCACAACTCCTGGAGTTCACTCAGACTCATGTCCATCGAGTCAGTGATGCCATCCAGCCATCTCATCCTCTGTTGTCCCCTTCTCCTTCTGCCCCCAATCCCTCCCAGCATCAGAGTCTTTTCCAACTCTTCGCATGAGGTGGCTAAAGTACTGGAGTTTCAGCTTCAGCATCATTCCCTCCAAAGAAATCCCAGGGCTGATCTCCTTCAGAATGGACTGGTTGGATCTTCTTGCAGTCCAAGGGACTCTCAAGAGTCTTCTCCAACACCATACTTCAAAGGCATCAATTCTTCAGCACTCAGCCTTCTTCACAGTCCAACTCTCAAATCCATACATGACCACAGGAAAAACCATAGCCTTGACTAGATGGACCTTCGTCGGCAAAGTAATGTCTCTGCTTTTGAATATACTATCTAGGTTGGTCATAACTTTTCTTCCAAGGAGTAAGCGTCTTTTAATTTCATGGCTGCAGTCACCATCTGCAGTGATTTTGGAGTCCCAAAAAATAAAGTCTAAAATACTGTTTCCACTGTTTCCTCATCTGTTTCCCATGAAGTGATGGGACCAGATGCCATGATCTTCGTTTTCTGAATGTTGAGCTTTAGGCCAACTTTTTGACTCTCCGCTTTCACTTTCATCAAGAGGCTTTTTAGTTCCTCTTCACTTTCTGCCATAAGGGTGGTATCATCTGCATATCTGAGGTTATTGATATTTCTCCCAGCAATCTTAATTCCAGCTTGTGTTTCTGGAAGGTGTAGGGCCTTTCAAATAGTATGGCCAGACTGTGTGTTGGCATAGGTGTGGGTCAGGTGGAAATAACCTAGCTATCCCTGTATATTGGGAGTTTATGTACTATTTATAGTTAGTATATCACAGACCATAATATGAGGATAACAGGAAGATATCCTAGAGCCACAGAGACCTGGACCTACCTGAAAAAACTTATAAGGGGGTCTGAATCTTTAGCTAGGGTGTGCAAATAATGCTTCATTTTTTTGGTAACACATCTTATCTTTATTAGAAGACAATGCCTGCCTAATAATCTCAGTTATTTTTTGCTAATTATTTCAAGTTTCAATGCAGACAATTCTGGTCTTCAATCCTTCACCTGATTCTCAGCACCACAGATTCAGTGTTTATTTCCTCTCCTCTTTTCTCAGTTCCAGGGGCTTAAATTGGTTGATGGTACTGTAGAGACGAGGGAGTGTCTGTCTCCTGTCATTGGCAGCTATGCCTTTGATAGACAGTAGATTTAACTCATCCTGTTGAGACTTTGGTCTTTCACATCTGTGTCCACTGACTTTCAGTGTCATTCAGTGAATGTTTTAGTATCAGGACATTCAGGGAACACGTATTCCTGTTTGCAAGGAACAAACTTGCTCAGTCTGCAAGCCTTTTTAAACCACTTTGACATCCTTTTGGGAATACTGGAAAATTTTAGCTCTGTCATCCCATTACAGACTTGTGCAAGAGCTTTGGAGGACAGCTTCTGGGTCCTTTCTGCTTTTGAAAACGCACTGTATTCTGGGGCTTTACCATCCTACTCTTGAGATCTGTCCCAAGGGAGGTGGGCACTTGTAGGAGACACTTAGCAGGGCCTAACTTTCTTTTCAGTTCAGTTCAGTTCAATCGCTCAGTGATGTCTGACTCTTTGCGACCCCATGAACCGCAGCATGCCAGGCCTCCCTGTCCATCACCAACCCCCAGAGTCCACCTAAACCCATGTTCATTGAGTCGGTGATGCCATCCAACCATCTCATCCTCTGTCATCCCCTTCTCCTCCTGCCCTCAATCTTTCCCAGCATCAGGGTCTTTTCAAATGAGTCAGCTCTTCACAACAGGTGGCCAAAGTATTGGAGTTTCAGCTTCAACATGAGTCCTTCCAATGAACACCCAGGACTGATCTCCTTTAGAATGGACTGGTTGGATCTCCTTGCAGTCCAAGGGACTCTCAAGAGGCTTCTCCAACACCACAGTTCAAAAGCATCAATTCTTTGGTGCTCAGCTTTCTTCACAGTCCAACTCTCACATCCATACATGACTACTGGAAAAACCATAGCCTTGACTAGACGGACCTTTGTTGGCAAAGTAATGTCTCTGCTTTTTATATGCTATCTAGGTTGGTCATAACTTTCCTTCCAAGGAGTTAAGCGTCTTTTAATTTCATGGCTGCAATCACCATCTGCAGTGATTTTGGATCCCCCTAAAATAAAGTCTGACACTGTTTCCACTGTTGCCCTATCTATTTGCCATGAAGTGGTGGGACCGGATGCCATGATCTTCATTTTCTGAAAGTTGAGCTTTAAGCCAACTTTTTCACTCTTCTCTTGTACTTTCATCAAGAGGCTCTTTAGTTCTTCTTCACTTTCTGCCATAAGGGTGGTGTCATCTGCATATCTGAGGTTATTGATATTTCTCCCGGCAATCTTGATTCCAGCTTGTGCTTCTTCCAGCCCAGCATTTCTCATGATGTACTCTGCATAGAAGTTAAATAAGCAGGGTGACAATATACAGCCTGATGTACTCCTTTTCCTATTTGGAACCAGTCTGTTGTTCCATGTTGTTCCATGTCCAGTTCTAACTGTTGCTTCCTGGCTTGCATACAGGTTTCTCAAGAGGCAGGTCAGGTGGTCTGGTATTCCCATCTCTTTCAGAATTTCTTACTTTTACTTTGCTTTTTTAATCAAATTTTAGCCTAAGAACTGGCTTTTAAGTCATCTATTATTTATAAGATTAACTTTGCTTCTTGGTCCTTTGTTTTAAGGACCAAGCATCTCTCTCAATGTATTCCCTCTGCTGAGAGCTTTGGAAATCTATGTGGAGAGAGCTGAGACAGGACTCTTTGTTGTTCTCCTGTGGTCATCCTACCTGAATATATAAACTTGGAGGGCCTGACTGCAGCCTGGAAAGGGAAGCTAAAAGCCCAGAGCGGATAATACCAAATATTACTTCTTTATGCTTGGTAGAGTGAAATCAGAAACTGAACTGAGGCTGGGCAAGAGTCACTAGAGAGCAGGACCATGAGTCACTATGTACAACCTCTCCACTGATGACACCAAGCCCATCCTTGGACTGTGGGTGAATAGAGAGAATTCACATGTGCAGTGTCTAGGAAGAAGCCTTGCAGAATAAGGGAGAGTCATTCACAGATGACAGATTCAGAGGAAGGGCAGAACTTTAAAAAATCACCTGGAATAGCATCAGGAGAAGAAATGTCATTATCCTCAAAATGTGCATGGGGAATAAATTTATAAAGAAGACCTTGGAGATTTTTCCCTTCCTTAATTGTACTTGAAGAAGGCCCAATCTACAAATGACCTTGGCGTCATTCTCTCCCTTTAGGTACCAACTATCTTCCTTTTTGGACTCCCCTGTTGGCTCAGACAGTAAAGCGTCTGACTACAATGCCAGAGACCTGAGTTCAATCCCTGGGTCATGAAGATCTCCTGGAGAAGAAAATGGCAATCCACTCCAGTATTCTTGCCTAGAAAATCCATGGACAGAGGAGCCTGGTAGGCTACAGTCCATGGGGTCGCAAACAGTCGGACGCGACTGAGCGACTTCACTTTCACTTTCACAATCTTTCTGTTGGTGACAGAGCTGGATGGGAGGTTATCTAATGTGTTTGGTCTTACCTTCCAAGCCTCCAAGATTTTCTCTGTTTCCACATACCAATATGGTCTTTAATCTCTTTTATTAACTATGTGGAGAACACAAATATCTTAGACTTGGTGTTGTGTTATATCAGCCTTAGATTTTGGAAATGGATTATGTTCTTATCTTTTTATATTTCCAATGATATTTTGTTGAAAAATGTGGAGAGGCTACATTGGGGTCAGCATCCTAAACTAGATTTCACATCGTGAGTTTTTAAAATGATATTTAATAATAGTTCAAATACATCTTTTTATTTTATGATTATTAAGGGGACTTATATTGAAAAGAAAATTAATTATTTTTATAAACAAGTCCTTAACATTATTGGAGTAAAAGGTATCCCAAAAAAAGTATTTCTTTTTCTGGAATAGTTAAAAGTGATAAAAATGAAATGAATCTGTGAATAGTGTGAGCCTGTGTAGGCTGTGTGTTGCACAGCAGGGGATGAATGATGCCCCTGGAGTTGATGAATTCAGTCCCAGTGAAAACTCTGTCACTTAGTAAATGCCATAAAAATATTTTAAAATGGACGTTTTTATCACACACATATCTGAAACCACATTTGATTAAAAAAAGACATAAAAAAGGTTGGCAAATAATTTTCCTTTCACATCATTGATGATGGTTAGCAGTTGAACTGTGTGAAGAAGGATTCTGGGGACTTCCCTGGTGGTCCAGTGGTTAAGATTCTGCACTTCCATTGTAGAGACTGCAGGTTTGATTCCTGGTTGGGGAACTAAGATCCCACATGCCACTTTGCCAACAACAAAAAGAAGGATTTTGAAGCTACATCCAAACCTGCAGCGGATAGGGGAGAGAGCTCAGGACTGATTGATCATGATTGTCAGAGGCACTGACAAAGGAGTGGAAATATATGTGTCATGCTTTTGGTATCTTTGATATGAAATATGAGAAAAGCATGAATAAAGACAAACTAGGAGAAGCAATGATGTAAAAACTAAATGGATTAGTTTCAAAAATTCTAAGATGTCTTTTCCCAATTTAACATGTAGCTTGGTTAAAAGTATGGACAAAACCCTGTACCATGAGCTCTGGGGGAAAAGATTATTAGATAAAGCTGGGATCCCTTCAGATTCATGGATACCCATGGATTGAATTCTGAACCCTGAAAGCTTTTTTATTCAAGCAGTCTTTTATTCAAGACTGTCAAGAATATTGACGCTCCTTACAAAGTGATCTTACTGAGCATTTTGTGGTGTATCAAACTTTGATGACTTCACAGTGATAGAAAGGACATTTCCTTTATTGTGTTCATTTAAACAATATTTTTTTCTTGATGTTTGTTTCATGATTGTGTTAGTCTGTTTGGGCTGCCATGTCAAAATACAACAGGCTAGAATGGATGGCTTAAATAACAGAAATCTGTTTCCCCAAACTTCTGGAGGCTGAAAGTCCAAGATCAAGGTGCTAGCAAAATTGGCTTTTGAGGAAGCCTCTCTCCCTCAGTTGTAGGTGGCCACCTTCTAGCTATAGCCTCCCATGACCTTTCCTCAGCAAATACACAGAGAGAAAAGGAGAGAGAAGAGAAGAGAGGGAGAGGAAGATAGAGATGGAGGGAGAGAGAGAGATTGAGTGAATAAGAGGGAGATGGAGGGATCTGCTGTCTTTTCCTCTTCTTACAAGGAAGAGGATTGGTTTAATGCCTATTGGATATGGACCCACTCTTATTACATCATTTAACTTTAATTCCCTTCTTAAATACCCTATCTCAAATATAGTCACATTGGGGCTAAGGCATTTAATGTATAAATTTGAAGGGGAGACAGTTCAGTCCATATCAGTAGTCTTCTGCCTTCAGTGACAAGTAGTCTCCTGGAGGGGACGGACATGCTCAGCTTCTTACAATGCAAGAATGAAATCAGTACTGGGAGAGGAATACAAGAAAGTGCTGAGGGAGTTAGAGGTTACCACTAGTGACAACCACAGCCTTCTCCAAGTTAACCTTTTCCTTATCTCTTTAGCTACTTGGTTCTCCCTAAACATCAATCATATCTTAGTCAATGATGTTTCAGACTGTTCTGCAGAGCCCTAGTGTTCCATGGCTGTATTTCAGTAATTCCTTAAATGTGTGCTCCAGATTTCACTTAAAAGTATACTTCAACTATCAAAACAGTAATAAAATAACATGTAAACAAGCCACGTGAAATAATTCATGTGTGTTATATGCCAAATTTTAATACATTAAGGACCACTTAACAACTTAGAGTGTCAGGTAATCTTGATGCCCTGTAGGCCTTGAAATGAAACCATTGCCATTTCTGACTAATTGAAGAATATCTTTAGAACACAAGACAAGCTGTCAGAAAGATTACCTGTGCAGAGAAGCAAAAATATTATACAGATAAATTGAATGTTGAGGTTAATGTAAAATCTAATTCTCATTTACCTCCCAATTTCTGCTTTTTTCCTTTTCATTAAAACAAACTGACTTAATAAAATTGTTACATATATGAATTTATACCTCAAATGAATGCTAATGAATTTATGTCAATTAATATCAGCTTTATACTTACATAGTATAAGATTTCATCTGAAAGTAGGATTGCTGCTAGAGCAAGTTTGAAATCACTGTTCTATTTGCTTACATGTATCCTTTGCTGCATGTGCTATTAACCAACTAATGGCTGCTGAAGCCTGTCATATGATGTACATTGAGCAGTGAGGTATGATTTGGATCAAACAGTTAAAATCAGGCACATGGAAATCTAGGTAGGTAAACACACATATCATTTACCTGCCCTTGGGTCATTAGTTTTTCTGCCTGATGGTGATCATTCACTCATTATAAACCTTTAGAATTTTAATTTAAAAAATTAGTGTAGGGAGCTAAGTTGGGGAGGGACATTAATATGAGTATTTGGTATTAAGATGAGAGCAGCTCGGTAGGAAACTTCCTAATGGAAATGTCACTGATAGTAATTGCCCCTTTTCAGTCAAGCAGCTCTTTGATTTTCCTCCAGCATTAGGGGACCAGGCAGCCTGACAGATACAGTGAAATAAGAAGGGTGATTTAGAAAGCTAGAGAATCTGGAAAGCTGGCTAGGGAATTTGGAGACAGCGTGTAATTTGATATTTGCATTATCTGAAAAGTGCATTGGGTCATGCTTTTTAATTGCTAAGCAGAAATTTAGTGGAGGCAAACTGGTGTGGGATATGAGAATGGAGACAATGAGCAGAATCCCAGGCCCGTGGATGTGTACTTGTGGGCAGGGGATGTGCAGGAGAACCAGTCAAGTTCAGGGGAGCACTAACAGACAGTTGCTCTCTTTGACAGTTGCTCTCGGCTTTCTCCCATGAGATCTCTCTAGCTGTCTGAGGGCCCAAAGGTGATGTGTCAAGGACCCTTGAAACATTAGGAAGATGTATAGCATCATCTTGTAGGTGGTATGTGAGATGTTTATTATTACTCAAAGCTTATGAAATCTTCCATTAATTAAAGTGAATGTGCGAAAAGCTCTAAATACAGTCTCTGAACTAAAGCAGCTTTTTTTAGCTTAAAAAAATTAATTCTTGGAATTCTTAAACCTAGTATAAGCAACATCCTACTTTCAGAGAAAATGCTTACAAGTTTAAGACTGAAATTTTCTGATGCTTACACAGCTTCTTGCCAGTGGATTATGTTTGCCTTCCATTCTTTAGACTTCCGATGTTGGTATCCCCTGTGTTTTTTTAAATCATTTTCTCCTTTATGAAAACAGCTTTGTGATCTACTTAAAATGAAGAGATGGAATGAAAATTCTGGTCCTGGATATTTCTTTTCTTTTTCAATGATGAAAACTTCCTTTATAAAGTACATTAAGGGAAACATATCAGAGGGCATAAATTATTCTATATTTTCATGTGACAAGTTAATACTAAGATTGAGTTTTTCTGTCTGTCTCTGAGGTGACTCTCATTGCTCTGAGAATAGATAATACACAGAGAAATACACATTTGGATGACTGTATAAAGATGGCACGTATGCTTAAGGATTTCCATAGTGAAGTTAGATGAATGTTATCAATATTCATTTTTCTTTTCTCAAGAATGAAAATACTACCACTGTCCTGTAAAACTAACCTGAATCTGTATTAACGGGCTGATGTAATGTTCAGGGGGGTTTTTTGGTTGATTTCCTAGCAGTCAAGAGATACCATGACGATTCACTGTGTCTGATTTTTGTGGCTTGGTAATGGTTCAGACACATGGGAGTAATTCAAAGCTTTGCTTTTGCGGGTTCAATAATTCCATCGCCACTTAGAAATGAAGTGATAGATTTTTTTAAAGCAACTAAATAATGCATGGTGTGATGGGATGAGGAAAGTATTGCTAAAATTCACATCAAAAAGCATTCTCTATCACTCTGCTCGGTTCTCAGAGCTGTTCCATTAGTGCCCCTTTAACATGTAATATTTCCCAATTAAATGTGTTGGTAAGAATTATTCATTTTAATAATTAAAAAGCTTCCCCAGCTCCCTGAAGAGCGTTACCATGGAGGCCCAGCTCCACTGCTGGGAATAATCACAGCATGCTAATGTAAGGAGAGGATGTCAGTTGAATGCTAGTATTGCCATTGGGTGAAACTAACTTTGAGCTTATTTCAGAGGCTGAGCCCTGAGACACCCATGAAGTGACCTTTTGCTATGGCAGACTGTGATACGGGTTTGTTTTGTGACTATTATGGAGTGTAACATTTATCAGCTGTTATGTATATAGATTATGCTTTGAGACATTCTAGGATAATGTGAGAAAGCTTTCTGATTGTTTTCCATATTACTTGTTAGCCCAGTTGGGTTTTGTAATGCCTCAAGAGCGTCCATGAAATTCTGCAAAGAAAACTTTCTTTCATTTTAAGTTAAAGAAATGTATGACCTTGAGGCTTTTAGCAGAGCCTGATATAAAAGTAAACTTTGAGAAAGAGTCCTAACCAAATGCAACTATAGTCGTTGGTCTATTGGTAGCAGCCCTATTGAATCTTGGTGTCAGGGGAGTAATGAGACAGTACCCTCTTGGGTATAAAATGCCAGTAAAGATAATTATAGCTGACAGCTTTAGGGTATTGATAATTGCCAAACACTTCAGTTACTATTATAAGAAAATTATAGAGTACCCTAAAGCCAAAGACCCCATCCCATTACTTCATTATTTTTGATTTATGGTAAGAATCAAGATAACCATTACCACTACAGCTCATCCTAATTGTTTATGCTTAGAGAGTACTTACCATGGAACACTGTTCTAAGTGCATTACATAAATGGAATCATTTAATTATGATTTTCAAAGATCTACAAAGGTCCTAGATTCTGATAATTTGATAAAGATATCAACAATGCTAACTATGTTTACAAATATGAACAGTGCCCATGCGATGATGATGCTCTGTGACTGTTTAGTACTACATATCTTTCAAACCATTCTCACACTTACTCATTTGATTTTTGCAACAAACCACTGAGGTAAACAGAACTATTTTTTGTTAGTTGTACAGAGACATTATGGACTTTCCCACAGTATTAACAGTTAATATTGGAATCCCCATATCTCCAAATTGGAAGTATTTTTACCGATTTTTAGCAGTGAGGAAAAAAACTGACTTACAGAGATTTGTAGTTTGCTCAGGCTTTAGGTCTTGTCACTGTCATTCTTATGAATTTTCCACAGCGTCAGTATTTTTGCTCTGATTGTCAAAATGGAATTACCTTTCTTTAGCTTTCCTTGATAATAGCTTTGCTTAAGGTCACTCAGGAACACTCTAAGAATAAGAAGAGCAAAGTGGCCTCTCAGAAGGCTTTTCATCAGTTCCCAACTTGGTTAACCTGGAAAATGAATAAAAGATGAGAAAGCAGAAAAGGGTCAGAAGGCAGAGGGGGAGAGCAGATGACCTGTCTTTGATTTCTGACAGCCTCCCTGGAAGAGGACAAAATTGAGCACTTTCTGGGTTCCCAGGCAGTGAGTGTACTGAAGTGTGGTCTCCCACAGGATTCTAAGCTGCAGTCAGCCCATCTTGGGTAGCTTGCTCAAAGTTTTTTGTCCATGTTTGCGAATAGTCATAATGTAGTTGTGATGTGTGAGGGATGGCCAGAAGCCTGGGCTGTAGGAACCAGCTGTCCACGTTTCTCCTAGGGTGGATCTGATTCTCCATCTGTCAGCAGGCCTTGCCACCATCTTCTCTGTAATTCAGGGCCTGTCTTGACAGATGGTTCTTACATGATGTTATCATTGCTTTTGTTTGGGGGGACGTTTTCTCAGTCCTCAATTTATAGTTAATGTTTTAGTTAAATCTTTCTTTGTTATCTTGGGCTGTGTATAGACATAGCCTAGTGATTTTCATGTGTGCTGAGTAGTGTAAATAACCTGCTAATCATAAGTTTGAATACAGCAGTACATTTATGTGATGTTTGCATCACCCCTGAACTGAAGAGAGAATCATCACTAATTACTTTGAGTAGAAAGGGAGAGAGATTCCTCTCATAGTTTGTCCCCTAAGTTCCTCCAAGTCCCAGTTGTGCTGTTTTTCATATTCCAAGATAATTATGATCTACTACTTATCTGGCTAACTTAATTAGGGCACGTTTGGTTGTAAGGAATAAAACTGTGTGCCAAATGAATCAGGTTAAAAGAATGAAGGATTCATTTTGGGGTACGAAAGTGGATTTTGAAGACCGTTCACAGCTACAAAATGAAGTGTGGCCTGTTCTTATGGGATTGGGGCTTGGAAATACTGTCAGAGTGCTAACTCTTTCTTTCCTTCTGATTCCTCATTGTATTTGTTGTCTGCTTTTCTTGGAGTGTCTATAGACAGTCTTCTGTGCCGGCATAGCCTCTCATGGCCGTCTCCAAATGGTAGCTTCAGCGTTCAGATTTCCCCTGTTCTATAGTCTCATCTTGGCAGCTGATTGACCTGGACTCTGTGTATGAGTCTCTCTTCTTAATTGTAAGCATCAGAAATCACCATGGCTAATTTAAGAAAAAAAGGAATTTACTAGGGATACTGGGGAGCTCACAGAATTGTGGGAAAGTGTTGGAAAATGGTCAAGAAACCGAGAGACTTCGTAGTCAGACCCACAGCCGTAGAATAGTCCTCTGAGGACACCACTGCTCCCAAGTATCTGACTAGTACTAGGGACACAGGATTCAGTATTGCTACTTCTGCTGCTGCCCATATCAGTCCCTTCAAAATGATTCTCTAGTGTCCCTACAATTGTGCATCACTAGGTTTGAATTCGAAGTCCAGGGTAGGTATTTCTGATTACTCAAGTGTAGATCATTTGCCAGTTCTTTGGCTGCAGAAGAGGCTGGGAAAGCAAGTATCAGGCACTTTTAGGCTCTGTGGTAGAAAAAGAACTATCATTTCTACCATGTCTCATTAGGTGAGAAATTCCTCAAACCAAGGAAGGGTATTTGTATTCTAGGCAGCCCCAAATCAAATGGTCACTATACTCAATGTCACAGTTCCTCATGTTTGAGTGAATATGAACAATCCATTCTGAATCAGATATCAGAATCAGATATGGGAAACTGTAAAGCAGCAGTTGCCCATAACCAGTGAAACAAAATGGGCTTCCCTGGTGGGTCAGTTGGTGAAGAATCCGCCTGTGCTGCAGGAGACCTAGGTTCAGTCCCTGGGTGGGGAAGATCCCCTGGAGGAGGAAACAGCAACCTACTCTAGTAGTCTTGCCCGGAGAATTCCATGGACAGAGAAGCCTGGTGGGCTACTATCCATGGGGGTCAGAGTCTGACATGACTGAGCAACTACACCACCACCACCAGTGAAACAAGATACCTTTATACATAGAGCTGCATTTTGCAGGGTTTAGGTGGCAGATTCTTCTCTAAGAAGCTAGGTGAAGTGTGTGGAAATCATGGGTAGGTGATCATGGCTACCTCTATTTCTGATACTGGCTCAAGATCAATGTGTTGAGGTGACTAGTATATTACTTCCTGACTTTCCTTCTGTTGCATTAATATGTTTATTTAGTTTTTCTAGAATAAAAATGATACTTTGGGGGCATTTAGTAGCTTCATGGACCCAACCTCTTCCAGAAAGCCCTATTCCTTTTCATGCTTAGCTAATTGACAAATTCGAGCCTCCTCCTTCACTAGACACTTGAAATTGTAGCTTCTAATAGTCTCCAGACTGTGTCTAATGATATATCCCTGTGGGGCTTTGACAAAGATCTGGCAAATATATCTTACATTTTTGAGGTATCTACCTGTGTAATCTTTGAGAATGTGTACCTGTGTATCTCTCTCAGAGATTGGTTAAGTGTAAAAATGGAAAAATGCTTTGGAGAGGTGACACTACTAAATAATAATTTATTATAATGATTTTTGCTCATTCAGAAATGTATATTGCATGCCATTATATGCTAGGAACTGTGACAAATTTCATTAAGCTTTGTTTTTCTTATTTTAAGCAGAAATGCTCATGGTAAATTGCAATAAATCTCTCTTAACTGTAGCCAAGTAAATAACCAGTTAGAGCCACATGTAGACATACATAGTAAAAGCCATATACAGCTTTACATTTCTATAATTTAATAATTTGGATATTTGGGATTAAATTATAGGGAGACTAGATATGTGGCTCAATATTATAGTTCCCCCTCAAGAGAGTTTGAATTTTTTATCATTAATAAAGGATTCTGAAACTCTTTCTGGAGTTTTTGTTTGGGGCCTGAATTTTTAAAGTACAACTGGGTATTTGTTTTGAAATAGCTAAATGGTGCCAGGAGCAACAATTATCATTAATGTTTGCTGTCATTTGAGCTTTGGAGGAGGAAAAATAAAGCTCATGGGAAATACTGAAATTTGTACGTAATAAAAGGAGTCTATAAGAAGAAAACATAAGTAAGAATGAATATTATATGAAAATTTCATCATACTGAGGGGCAAGAGTAGTAAAAAGATTTTCTTAATTATATAGTCAGATGTTTAAAGTACGAGGCTATCATATTAAATTTGGTGAAAATATTTGGTCTTTTGGATGGAAGATGTGGAAGTTTAAACATGGGCGTATATTTAAGAATATTAATGATCTATCCCATCTTTTTTCTTTTTAACAAACTCACTTCATGATCTACATGCACATCTGTCTTTATTCTGAAGGTCTGTTATATCCCAGAAAGATGCTGTAGTTGTGTTTCAAAAGTAATGACACATAATTTTGTGACACAATTTTGTCACAAAAATGATTGGCAGGGCAGTTTTGTTTGATAACATGATTGTGTGATATATCAAAATAAGCCATGCTCTTTTATACTATTTAAAAATAAAGAAGAAACATGAAGACATGTGAAACAGTAGTTTATATATTCAGTAGAATTAAGACAAATCACTAAAATGATCTCTTTAGCTCTTAGGGGGACTAAGTTAAAGGGCAAATACACATATAGCAGCAGGCATGGCCATAACTTAGAATCACTTGCTATAGACTAGTCTGCTGGAATGAGATCCTTCTGCAGCCACTCCTGTTCAGCCAAAGTATGGATGGAAAACACCCTTGTTATGTTAAACATTAGAATCAAGCAAACTTACCATCTAACCGAATTCTCTAAAATAAGACTCGGTCAACTTTCTATAAAGGGCCAGATAGTGAATATTTTTGGTTTTGTGGTTCTTACAGTCTCTGTCACAACTACTCAATTCTGCTGTTTGAGTTTAAAAGCATCCATAGACAATATGTAAATGAATAAGTGTGGCTGTGTTCCCAAAGGATTTTATTTATAAGCACTGAAATGTGAATCTCACATAATTTTGTGTGTCACAAAATGTTCTTCTTTTTATTTTTTTGGCCATCTAAAAATGTAAAAACTATACCTTTGTGTATGGGCCACCTGAAAACAGGTGAAGGTACAAATTTGGCCCATGAGCAGTAATTTACCAGCCCTGCTTTAAAGTGCTCTGGCCATTTCCTTCTCTCATAGCTTCCAAACTAATTAGGATTAAATAGACTTTCAGGAGGCACACTGCATCTGTTGCATCACAACTTTGTTTTAAAATACTGTGACCTGAATTTTAAATGTAGATAAAAGTGGCTAGAATTTATAGGTTCAGTATTTAACTACTCTCTTCCACATTATGCAATTCATCTTTTATTTCATAACATAGTTTCTAATCCTTTTCCCTTCAAATCTAATTTGTATGTGACATATATAATCTTCTTTGGAAAAGATATTTGCCTTGACTCAAACAATCCCTTTGTTCACTCTTAGTTTTTACTCTTGAAATGAGAGAACACACATTTTGGTTCTGGATGAATAAGAGAAAAAAAGTAAATGGAGTTGAACATCAGCCAAAATACAGTCTTTGCATAAGATGCCCAACTAATTTTCCTTAGCTTTGTCTGCTCTATTAATTTTCTGCCAGTTGCTTATTTTCTTCCAAATCTTACACATCCACTGGATGCAAAAGGAACAGCAGTAAAATCCGTATTTGAGCCAGATTAGTAGAAAGAACTCAGCCATTTACACTATTATAACCAAAAATAATTTCTTAATTCAATTTAACCAATAATGATAGTGTGAGCATGTTTTTCTAAAGACAGTACTGTTTAGAGTGAGAGATGATAAAAGCCCATGCAGTCGAGAAGAAAGAATATGCTCAACTATATTCCAATAAAAATAAATAACAATAGATATGTCACCTGGTCTAGCCAAGAGGGTAACAGCATCGGAGGACAAAACTGTTCTGTAGGGTCCTTTTACTTTCCCCCTCCAAGTGTTGTATCACTAAGAAGGTGTTGGCCCCTCTGAAATTCTACAATGCGGAATAATTTCTCACACTGCTTCTTTTTGTAGTACCATCATAATATGAAGGTTTTGTTATACAGCTTCTTGAGCACATCTAAGATTACAGCACTGAAGATTCCTGCTAGCCTGAGTTCCCCACCTGGATGGTGCCCACCACTTGGGAATACCTGGTTGTTAATCCTCTACTGTTTCTAGCTGGGTACCCTGAAAGTCACGTTCCTAATGTGGGAAATGTCTTTTCCCATTTTTGTTACTCTGTGCTGCAAAGCTCTGCTGTCTCCACTGTTTCTTACCAAATAGAGAACACACTTCTAACGTTTTAAATGTCATGTTTGTTGTTACCCCCTTTCCCCACCTCAGGATTCAGGAACTGCTCCTTGAAGGTGGTGATGTGAATAAATTGAGGACCAGACACCAAAATATGATCATTTTTTTCCCCTTAGTAAGAACCCAGTGACCTCAAAGCAAGTGTATACATTTTAGTTCTCTCTTTTCAGCATGAATTTCTTCCCCTGAGCTTTCTCAGACACTCACTTGTCTAGATCGTTGGCCAGGTAAATTCCATAAGCCCCACTAAAATGCTCAGAAGCCACACATAGCTTGGATTTCCATTCTGGAATTTCCATAAATGAATATAATAGAGTGAGTCACACAAGTGGCAGAAGTTGTAGGTAAGTGTTCAGGGAGACTGAAGATTATGCTTGAGCTAGAGTTGTCCAGGGAAGAGTCTAACAGAATCTAGCATTTGAGCTGGACTTTGAAAAATGGATATGAATAGAAATTAAAGTCAACAGACATAGTCAGTGTCTTTTTCCTTTGGTACTCTGATACACATTTTAGGAGTTGATAGTCAAAGGCCACTTATGTAGACAGATCATTAGGGGACAGACAATAGACTAGGTGTTTAAAAAAATCATGAAGTAAATAAACAAATATTTAGAAAAAGAAATCAGTGGGAGAAGGGATTTCTTACGTTAGTCAGTGCATCAATGTTAGCTACAGATCAGAGTGCCTACTATGCCCTGTGCTGCTGCTGCTAAGTCGCTTCAGTCGTGTCCGACTCTGTGCGACCCCATGGACTGTAGCCACCAGGCTCCTCCATACATGGGATTTTCCAGGCAAGGGTACTGGAGTGGGGTGCCATTGCCTTCTCTGACTATGCCCTGTAGCCTGTTTCAATTATATCTGCATAATATATAAACAAACTTGTGTGCAGGAAAGACTTTATGGGAGAGATGGGATTTCAGAAGTTTTTGAATACTTTCTGAAGATTTAGGAGGCTCTGACCAATACTAGTTCATAATACTGGTGGGATAAAGTTTCTTGGAATACCACCAGAATGAAACCCAGTGTGAAATATTTTTTGTTTTTGCTTTAATTGCTTTTCTATTGAATAGAGGTTTAAAAATATATCAGACAGGTTGATTTTTGATTGAAAAAGATTCATTTCTGTGTAAATCACCTAAAATAGCAAAAAAGAGCAAAACTATCAGTGTTGGATTCTCTGGAATTTTTAAAATTTTTTTTATTGAAATATAGAAACAAATTGCCAGTCCAGGTTCGATGCATGATAGTGGATGCTTGCGGCTGGTGCGCTGGGATGACCCAGAGGGATGGTATGGGGAGGGAGGAGGGAGGGGGGTTCAGAATGGGGAATACGTGTATACCTGTGGCGGATTCATGTTGGTGTATGGTAAAACCAATGCAATATTGTAAAGTAATAACCTCCAATTAAAATAAATAAATTTATATGAAAAAAGAAACATCACAAAACAAAACAAAGAAATACAGTTGATTTACAAAGCTGTGTTAGTTTCAGATGTACAGCAAACTAACTCATATATATATTATGTGTATATATATATATATATATATATATATATATATATATGCATTTTTTATTTTTCTGGAGAAATGGCAACCCACTCCAGTATTCTTGCTTGGAAAATTCCATGGACAGAGGAATCTGACAGGCTATAGTCCATGGGGTTGCAAAGAGTCAGACACAACTGAGTGACTGACTACATACATTCTTTTTTTTAGATTCTTTTCCATTATAGGTTATTATAAGATACTGAGTATGGTTCCCTGTGCTATACAGTAGGGCCTTGTTGTTTATCTATTTTATATATAGTATATGTAAATGTTAATCTCATATATGTATATATGTTACTCTCAACCTCCTAATTTATCTCTGCCACCCATTTCCCCTTTGGTAACCATGCGTTTGTTTACTATCTCTGTGAATCTATTTCTGTTTTGTAAATAAACTCATTTGTCTCATTTCTTAAAGATTGCACATATAAGTGATATCATATGATAACTGTCTTTCTCTGTCTGAGTTTACTGAGTATGAGCATCTCTCTAGGTCCATCCATGTTGTCACAAATGACATTACTTAATTCTTTTTATGGCTGAGTAATATTCCATTCTGTACATATACCACATGTTCTTTTTCTATTCATCTGTTGATGGACCTTTATAATTATATAATATTTTTCTATGGTGGCACATGGTAACTAGACTTATCACAGTGATCTTTTTGAAATGCATAGGAATATTGAATCAATATGTTGTATATCAGGAGCAAACATAGCATTATATGTAGGTCAATTATACTTCAAAAACAAACAAGCAAACAAAAAAAAAAAAACTCATAGGAAAAGAGATTTGTGGTTACCAGAAGTGCAGAGTGGGATCAATTGAATGAAAATAGTCAAAAGGTTCAGATTTCCAATTATAAGATAAGTAAGTGCTAGGGATGTACAGTACAACATGATAAATATAATTAGTGCTGTTGTATGCTGTTTATAAAAGTAGTTAAGAAAGTAAATCTCAAATCCTCCTGACAAGGAAATTTTTTCTCTATTTCTTTATTTTTGTATCTATAGGAGATGATAGATATTTATTAAACTTATTATGGCAATCATTTCATGATATATGTTAGTCAAATCATTATGTTGTACACCTTAAACCTATACAGTGCTGAATGTCAATTATAGTTCAATAAAACTAGAAGAAAAATAGTTTTAGTATACTAAGTCCAACATCTGGACCCAATCAATGTTTATTTCTTTTTCACTGTTCTTTTTCTGCCCTAAGTTTGGGCTCTACTTTCCTTTGTATTCGCATGTTTTATAATCTTTAGTTGAAATGGACATTTTGCATAACATTTTGAAGCACCTCTGTATTTTAACTTTTTTCATTGACAAAAACCTTTGTTTTCTATTTGGTAACTTACTTGGGCTTGATCAGTAGAATCTTTTCTGTGGTATGTGACCACTGATGTGTCCGCTCGGTTTTTAGTTTTTATTTCTAGTCTAGCTTCCTAATGGCTTTTGCTGTGTCTTCTACCTCAATTGTTAGCCACTGTTTTGGGCTGATGTACTTAAACACCTCAACCCCATAATCTTTCCCCCTCTACTATGGATCAGTATGTATGTTTGGTAGCATGTTCAAAGTTCAGATAATTCTTACTTGCCTTGAATTTTATTTACTACCAGACCATCTCAAATTTTCCTTGCACACACGTTTAGTTTTGTAGTCACACAGGGATGTAAGGGATGTACAGGGATGTATCTAGCTCTTGTATGCCTGTGCGAGTGCTCAGTTGCTTAGTTGTGTCTGACTCTTTGTGACCCCCATGGACTGAAGCCAGTCAGGCTCCTCTGTCCATGGAATTTTCCAGGCAAAAGTACTGGAGTGGGCTGCCAGGGGATCTTCCCAACAAGGGGATCTTCCCAACCCAGGCTCGAATCCTTATCTCCTGAATTGGCAGGTGGAGTCTTTACTACTGTGCCACCTGGGAAGCCCCAGCTCTTGTATGGTTCTCCTTTTTAGGTTTTCCCTATTAACATTCTGGTTGGTCCACAGCTTGCCCCATCTATAACTTAATCTCCGGCTAGCAGAGCTGTGGATTTGCCCCATTCTTTTTCTACTGCATTTGCCTCTTCTACTGACAGCCTTGCTGGGTATGGATTTTTACCTTCTGCCCCAAATCAAGTCTTCCGATACTGGCAGAAAGCTGCTAGTTTTCATGGTCAATTTTGCTTTTGTAATTCTTCTGCGCTGACAAACTAGGGGATTCAGAAGTGGAATGGGAGCAGCCCTAGGCAAAAAGCCTGCAGAATCCCACACCTCTTGCCCAAAGTTCAGTTGATTTTCATGAATAAATGCTTCTTAATTTGTTGTCTACCATTAGTTAATTTCTAGAGACCTGAAGTGATTGTTTTATTTTTTTCCAGTTTTATGGTTGTTTTTAATGGCGTGGATGGGAGGCTTTATACCTCTTTAGGGTCCTTTAGACAATTAAATGTTTTTAAAGCATCGGAGTGCAGGTGTCTTGTTTTACTTATGAGTCTAGTTTATGGCCAGAGGAAGAAGGATCTGCTCCCTCAGGCGATTATTTTCCCCTTTTCAGAACTATCACATCAAAAGTGATACTTTGATGTTGCAAAATATAATCTATTTAAAGATGGCAGTAACTAATGGATTTAATTTTATTTTTTCTCATCACATATGGATGACCTTTGGCATGCTGACAGTAAGATTATTTGTGTAAATGGTGTGGCTTGGTGTGGCTCATCATATTGATGAGTGGGATGCATACTGTTAAGTTCCTTATTTTAAAGAAGATTTAAAATTACACATTTTTACAACTTTTAAACTTTAAATCTCTTAATTATCACTATATTAATGGAGATGAGCAAAAGTGTAATAATATTCAAATATTGTACAATATGAAAATCATATGTGCTGCTGCCTATTTTGAAATAGTTTTATTTATTGTACAAACAGTTTTTAGCTACCAGGTTAAACACTGTATATGTAGTCTTTAATTTAGTCTTGCCATTTCCTTGATGGGATTGTTATTTTATCAGAATATATTGTTATTATATTATCATCATTATATATATCATCACTTTACAGATGTGGAAATTGTGACTGAGAGAAGTTAAGTAACTTGTTCAAGGACAGATGAATAAATATTGGTATATGCATATCAGAAACCCAATTGGTCTGCCTCTCATATCTTGCTTGGATAATATATGGTCATGTGATGTGGAAACTCATAGTATTATTTCCAACTGGGGGTAATATGAATTTTAGAGGTTAGGCTTTTTAAATTCCTTATCCTTTATTTCTGCTGAACTTTTAGCATTGCTTCTGAGGCTGATTAAAAAGTGTCCACTTAGAGCAGTTCTGGATTCTTTGGCAGTACCTTACTGACCTATGAATTCCCTACAGCAGAGTGGTAATTGCTTTTATATGCCTTATCTTACAGCTCTTGCTTTACATAAGGCAACAAAATCAATAAGCAAAAAATTTTTTAAACCATCATTTAAATACAGATAATCTTCTCTTTGCCTTCCAAGTATTGGAAAAACTTAGATAAACAGCTGAGATCTTAAAATTAGTTTCTCTGAAATTCACAACTTTAAACCCTGATGCATTAAATAGAATGGTGCTCTAAGTTCAATATGTTTTTTATTGCCTTTCTTAAATGAAGAATACATGATGATAGCATAAGGAATATGAAAGCAGTTATAACTTTTGCCACTTGAAAAAACTTTGGGATAAAGAAAAATACTATAACCATCCTTGAGTTTCATTTGTTTATTTCCAACATGTGATTCTCCCTTAAGGATATCATGCTTGGTCTCTATACTTAGAAAAAACATGTTAAATTAGAGTAACACCTCATATATGTGAGAAACTACTTATTTGCTAAAATTTACTGTTTTCTTATCTGTTTGTTTGAGAGTACCTTTGAAGAGTGAACAAAGTGTTCCTCTTTTCCTGGGAGCCTGCCTGGAATGGAAACATAGCCAAATGGACTAATGCTGCTAATGTTTACCTTTTGAGAACGAATGCAGCCCAAATCATTTCAGTCTCTTTGATGCTCACAAGAGAGGGAGGAAAAAAACTCATGATCAAGTAACATAAACTAGTTAGTCTTCACTTTTGCTGAGGTCCTGCTGCCAGCTGTGGGTTTTCTAAAATGCTGAGGGAGATTCTGAATCCTGAGTGGTCAAAAGCACACAAATTGTACTAGAAGCTATTCTTATTGAAAAATGAGCAATAATAGAGGTGTGGAAACAGCTCATTTTACCTTTCTGATTTTTCTGAGGTTTGAATCATGTTCCTCTTATTACTGGAGGCTGTTTTGCCCACAGCTGATTTTGTTCTTAGGTGGCTCAGCATTTGAATATATCAGAGCATCACTTTGCTCTCAGTGTGGCTCAGTGACAAGGCATGATTGTTATGTAAAGGGGGAACAATGAGTAGGGGGTTCTTTGCTTCCAAGGTTTGTCCACAAATACCCTACACCTAAAGATATTCTCAAGGCCCTGAGATGTATAAATTGTCCTAAAAAATCACCACCACAACTGCTACCTACTCTTCAGAATCCTCCAATTCTGTCTGCCCTCCCCAAACATACAGTTTCCACCAACTATTATATATACAGGCCTATAGAACGAAGAATGTAGTCTGGTGGCCTCTATGATAAAATGCAAACATAATTATAGAGGAATTAGTTTCTAGTGCAAAAAATATGTCTTAATTTTTCCTGTAAACTTTTGGGCAAAGTATGATTTTTTTTTATGCCATTTCTCCTCAGACATGGAGTTTTAAAACAGATTACTTCAGGAAAGAAAATTATCTGATAAGCAGAAGTTTAAGTACTCTGTGATAGGAAGGAAAGACTGAGGAAACTTTCTAATTGTGGCCCCCCTGGATGAGTAATCAGAGAAAGCAATGGCAACCCACTTCAGTACTCTTGCCTGGAAAATCCCATGGACGGGGGAGCCTGGTAGGCTGCAGTCCATGGGGTCTCGAAGAGTTGGACACGACTGAGTGACTTCACTTTCACATTTCACTTTCACGCATTGGAGAACGAAATGGCAACCCACTCCAGTGTTCTTGCCTGGAGAATCCCAGGGACAGAGGAGCCTGGTGGGCTACCGTCTATGGGGTCGCACAGAGTCGGACACGACTGAAGCGACTTGGCAGCAGCAGCAGCATGAGTAATACAATATTCTGGTTTGTAGTCAGACTTCTCAGGAATTGAAGCACACAGATTGGAAGTCTGAGAAAATGAACAAAAGTGATCATGATCAGATCATAGCCTATAGAAATATTTCAAAAAGTGATACACTGATGTGCAGAGGCCCTGTGTAAACTACCAGACATAAGGATTTTGAAGAGGAGATAAATGTCCCTCAATACCTTTTGGGTGAATAATGCAGACAAAATAAAATACTTTTCTTCTTTATTTCAAATCAGTGGGAAACCTGTGAAGTAGAAACTACTGTTCTGGAAAACAAGGGAACTGGATTTGGCATTAAGTTGTAAGTTTTCTATTAAGATCTTTGGAATTCAGAATTGACATGTGGAATGTCAGCTATTGTTTATGACTACATAGCTGTGACAGTACATAAATAATAAATGTTTGCTTCATCTTATATCCAAGAGCCTGGGATGCTGGGGTGACCTTAGAAATGTTGCCTCTCTCTCACTGGCAGTAATTTGAAGATGGTTTTGATGAATCAAGGTGGAAATTAACATTCTTCCCCATGAAACATACAGGCCTTTGGCTACACACAAAAAAGCTAGACCTGTTGTGTTCTGATTTATTGGAAGTCTGATTAAAATTCTCAGATGAAGCTTACCTTTGTATGAAAATACATATGGATACTGTTCAGCAGCTATATTATTTCTGTATGTCAGGATGTGTGATACTGTGTATAAGTATCAGCCAGACTCCAAACAGAAACTACTGTGAGTTTAAAACAGGAGATTTAATACCAGATTGTCTAAGCAGGTGAAAGAAAGCTGAGTAGCCAAATGGAACACAATTAAGTTGATCTCACTAACTCACTGGGCATGAGTTTGAGCAAGCTCTGGGAGTTGGTGATGGACAGGGAAACCTGGTGTGCTGCAGTCCATGGGGTTGCGAAGAGTTAGACACGACTGAGCAACTGAACTGAACTGAGGAATTAATGGCAGCAGGAAGTCATTACCATCCTATGTTAATTATTTACTGCTGTGTAACAAATCATCCCTAAAGTTACTGGTTTAAAACAACAAAATATTATTATCTCATACAGTTTTGAAAGTTGGGAATATTAGTGTGGTTTAA
Source organism: Capricornis sumatraensis (assembly GCF_032405125.1). Classification (NCBI taxonomy): domain Eukaryota; kingdom Metazoa; phylum Chordata; class Mammalia; order Artiodactyla; family Bovidae; genus Capricornis; species Capricornis sumatraensis. The sequence goes on along the minus strand of NC_091074.1, from coordinate 55,871,830 downwards.
ATGGCTGCCTCTGGCTCAAAGTCCCCAATGAAGTTGTAGTCAAGCTGTTAGCTGGGGTTGCTGTCCTACCTATGGGTGCTTGACCAACGTGAGGCATTTACTTCCACGTTCAGTCAGGTGATGATTGGTAGACTCTGGTCTCTTGCCATATGAGTCTCTCCACAGAGTAACTTTACATCATGGCAGCTAGCTTCCCCTAAAACAAGTGGACCATGAGAGAGAGAGTGTACTCAAGATAGAGCCCTAGTCTTTTTTAAAAAATTATTAAAGTATAATTGACCTACAACAGTATGTTAGTTCCAGGCACTGCTGCTGCTAAGTTGCTTCAGTCGTGTCCGACTCTGTGCGACCCCATAGACGGAAGCCCACCAGGCTCCCCCGTCCCTGGGATTCTCCAGGCAAGAACACTGGAGTGGGTTGCCGTTTCCTTCTCCAGTGCATGAAAGTGAAAAGTGAAAGGGAAGTCGCTCAGCCGTGTCCAATTCTTAGCAACCCCATGGACTGTAGCCCTACCAGGCTCTTCCATCCATGGGATTTTCCAGGCAAGAGTACTGGAGTGGGGTGCCATTGCCTTCTCCAGTTCCAGGCACACAGCATAGTTATTTAATATTTATATACATGAAAAAATCATCACCATGATAAATCTAGTTACCATCTTTTACCGTATAAAGACATTAAGTGAAAAGTGAAAGTGAAGTCGCTCAGTCATGCCTGACTCTTAGCGACCCCATGGACTGCAGCCTACCAGACTCCTCCATCCATGGGATTTTCCAGGCAAGAGTACTGGAGTGGGGTGCCATTGCTATCTCCAATTACAAGGTTATTGACTGTATTTTCCAGGCTATACATTTCATCTCCCTGATTTAACTTCTCTTGTATTGAAAGTTGGTACATATTACTCTTCCTCACCTGTTTCACTCATGCTCCAGTCTTTTTATATCTAAAATGATATCCCATTACTTCTGCTGTTTTCTACTTATTATGAGTCACGAAGTCCAGCCCACACTCAAAGGGGGAGGATTATACAAGTGTGAGCATACCAGAAGTTATGTATATTAGTTTGCTAGGACTGCTGTAACAAAGTACTACAAACTGGGTGGTTTAACAGAAACTTATTGTCTCAGTTCTGGAGTCTAGAGGTCTGAAATGAAAGTGTCAGCAGGGCGTTTCCTTCTGGGGGCTGTGAGGGACTCAGTCCCATGCCTTTTCTGTGCTTTTGATTATTTGGTGGCATCTTTGGCATTCCTTGTCTTGTAGATGAATGACTTCAGTCTCTGCCTTCATCTTCACATGATGTTCTCCCTGCATCTGTGTTTGTCTCTCTCTAAAGTTTTCCTTTTTATGAGGATGGCAGTGGTACTGGATTAGGGCCTACCCTAATGATCTCAACTTGACTCATCTGTAAAACCTTATCTTCAAATAAGGGTTAGAAATTCGCTAACTCTGCAGGTTAGAAATTCACTGATACTGAGGGTTAGATATTCAGTATATCTTTTTTTTTTACTGGGGACACAATTCAACCCACAACAGTGAACATCCCTGGAGGCTGTTTTAGAAATGGCCCACCACATGTTGGTAGCTTGGAAGCCAAAGGGAGGAGACAATTTTTATGGCGCCTGCTGGGATCAGCTTCCACCTGATAGAAGCTAGAACCATGGCAGACTGTCTGGCCAGAGATGGAGCTGTGGAGAAGAGTCTTGCTGCCAGACTCTCTGATACATGAGCGTGGAGGGAATGGGAGAATAACCTGGTTCTTCCCCATTCTGCCCCATTCCAAGTCAGTTGACAAGGGCACCTACAAAAGTCAGCCCTCCTGGAAGAGCTGAGCTGGAGAAAGGCAAGCAGTGGATCTGAGGCACATATGTGCCTCATATGTGTTCGCTCTGCAGCAAGGCATCCCAGAGTGATGCAGCAAACTCACGGAGACATCACAGGATATTAAAAAAATTTTTGAGGTTAACACAGCAATGTCGATACTTGTTGGAACCACGTGCAATACTAGCTCAAGGTAGTTCACAGATGCAACATTAGATTGTACTACATTTCTTTTTGATATATTGGCAGTTTCTGTGTCCTAATTACTTTAGTAAGTGGAACTTTTAGATATATCTATACCTAGAGAAGCCATGAAAAAAATTCCCAAGACACTAAGGACTCTGTGAATTGAGAACATTTTGGAACGGCTGACATTAGGCATTATTTCTGTTATTATTCACCATGGCCATATTTATAGAGCAGTCCTGGGAAGGTTGATCCTTTAATGTCTTGGCAGCTAACTTTCTGCTCTCCATTATCCTATCTTGATCTTAGAATGACTGAATTCAAGGTTGGGCTGTGAGGACTGTGGAGTTGAATTAATCCAAGAGAACAGGAAAAGTCTTACCTAAGAAAACCAAGGTAACATTTATGGATCCCAGAGAGTGGGGCTTTAAAATTTTAGTGATTCATCTGCGAAGGATGCCATTTGAAAGAAAGGAAAATCTGGACACATGTGTATGTTCTAGCTAAACTGAGTATCACATGTCTGCATGCAGCTTCAGCCCTTGCACCTGCTGTTCTTATTGCCAGAGAAGTCTCCCCACCCCTACTCCTGTCTCACGTCCTATCAAGGGATGAATTTTCCTTCTTGGGCTCAGCCAAGAGCTCCCTTACTCCGTTATACCTATCCTGTACTCTTTCATAGCTGCTGGTGCTGTCCCATCATAATAGTTACCACACTGAGCCACTAAGCATCTTTATGGATTTCTTCCTGCTGGTTTGTAGGCTCCATGAGGGAATCAGTTATTTCTGTCTTGCCATCACTGTATCTTTAGTATACAGAGCCTGGCACATAGACACTAAATAGATATTTTAGGAATGAGTAATTTTTTTGGAATTAGATTGAAAAGAGAGATTACAGCTTTTATTACAGTGAGTCAAAGGTGGATACTTCCATTGGTGACAGAGTATCTTCTGTTATAGTCCTCAAATACACTAGAAAAGGAAATGGTTCTGTAACAGGAAATGTAATTTAATCAGATCTGAATATTCACATTGTGACTCAAATATGCATAAGTGATGCTTTATTTATAGTGGACCGTTGTGCCTGACTTGTCCTTTGAAGATCACTCAGCAGTTTTCCGTTCACAGCTTAGTCTCTTCCATGTTAACTCAGTCTCTTTAAGGAAAGAAAGCTTTTTCCATGGAAAGGGTCATCTATGTTTGGGTGGTTTGAGTGATGTTTGTTAGGAGGAAGGGTGCATCTGTTCTGCAACCATCTTCTGATCCCTGGATCCTACTGCAGTGCAGCTTGTCTTGCCTGGCCATGGGTCCTGTTTGGCATTGGCCTGGTTATTCAGCATCAGCTGACAGCCTTGATGATGTCCAAGTTCTGCCATGCTTGTGATCTTGAGGATCTTGCATTTTATATCTTCCTTATCCCAGACCTGGGTCTCTTCTGGTTCACAAAACATACTGATCTCTATAAAGCCCAGAAAACTTCGGCTGCCTTCTCTGCATCCCATCAGATTGTGAACATCCCTCAGGCTCCCATGAGTCAAAACACAAGTGCTGTTTTTTTTTTTTTTTTTTTTAATCACCTAAGCACCATGTCCCTGCATTGGCAGGCAGAATATCAGGCTCCCTTGAGGCAGCTTATACTCTTTCCAGGATATTCCCTGGAAATTCAGGCCCAGCTGACTTTCTTTGTTATTCTGCCAAGCCTCCTTGGGGGTCCTATTATTTCACACTCCCTGCAGCTAAGGCTCAGAGAAATAGGGTGTTGAAAACAGTGACCCACCCCAGTCTTGATTTACTTAATTCCTTCTCTGCTTTATGACCTAATTTTACAAATTCTTTGAGCTCAGTCCTCTAAACTTGGTCTTTTTTGGCAATTCAAAATATACCCTTCTCTCACTTTAGTGAAATTCTAACTAATCAAAAGCACTTTGGCTTTTGGAGGATTATTTTTCCTCTGGGTATAAAAATATTTTATTTGAAACTCAAAGCCAAGCAATGACTTCTTGGTTATAGGAGATATCTGCCTTTCCTTTATCCAGGGAGCTTGTGTTCGGGGCTCAGCTTTACTGGTGAAAAGGATGATAAATTCAAAGAAGAGAGGTGAAGGCAGGCAGGGAAGGAGATTTAATATAAAAAAATATTATCTGACTACATTTGTAGTTACAACTTATATTGCATTTATGTTAATATAAAGCTTTATTGCTCACAAAATGCTTTTGGTTTATCATCTTGAAGAAGTAGAGAAGAATGGTTAAAAGCCCACAATTTAAATCTGGGTTTTGATCATAATTCAGCCATGCACCAACAGTGTGATATTTGATGAGCTAATAAAAATTTCTTCACTTGTAAAATAAAAATGAAAAGAACATATTCACAGTGTTATCACCATTAAATAATGCTTCATTTATGTGAAGAATTTGGCATATATCCAGAAATTAAAGAGTATAAGGACTTCCCTGGTGGTCCAGTTGCTAGGACTTTGTGATCCCAATGCAGGGGGCCAGGGTTCCACTCCTGGTCAAGGAGCTAGATCCCACATGGTGCAGCCAAGAGTTCACATGCTGTGACCGAAAGATCCTTCATGCCAGCAGTAAGCCCCGGCACAGCCAAATTAATTAATTAATTTAAAAAAAAAGAAATTGAAGAGTATAAATAAGGGCCACAGCTTAATTTTTCAGCTGCTATTAATCTCTTTGGAGCTTTCTTCTTCAGTCAGATTTGTTCAAACTGCAACCTTAGTCATGGATTTCCTTCAGTTGGCCTAGAGTAAAGAAAATGGAGGCCCTTAATTGCTAAAATATTTGGAAGTTCATGTGTGCCACTCTCAAATGGCCATTTCACATGGCCTTGTGCTGCTTCTATGCTTGGGGTCTTTGTTGACTGATACTGAGAACTTGGGAGCTTCCAGCCCAGATTCCCCACATGGGAGGCAGGGGGCAGGGAGTGGTTCTAGTCTCACTAAAACCTTAGCCTTGCAAATGAAGCCCTCCTCTTTCACACCCAGTGATTCTCCTTTTCCCCCAGCCCCTATCCTCCTCTGGGCCAACCCAACATAATCTCAAGAAGTTCACATTTTAGCAACAAAAGCCAGGCATGGAGACTTATACCATAATATTTGTACTTTCTGTGGGGCACCTCTTGTGTTCTGCTGCAGCAAGAACAAAGCACATGTTAATATCTCAATATACTATCCTTCTATGCAGTGAATAAATGAAAGGAGTTGTTATATTTATGCCATTTTATCTTGCCATTTATGCCAAGATAAAAAATTTTGAAATATACTTTAAACCCAAACCCAGTGAAAGAGTTTTAGGAATGATTATTTCAAGAATATTGAAAATGAAGATAAAGCATCAGACAATCAGAATAATAAGATTTCTATCAAACTTGTAGGAAGGAGAAAAAGGACTCAGACCAACACTGAATATTGGGCTTTGGGAATTTGTCCTTGTTATCAGAATGAATTTAGAAATCAGAACCTAGGTATCTATAATGATTAAAGATGGCAATGCAAATATGCATAGTACAAACAAAGCTCACGGAGGTGATGGAATTCCAGCTGAGCTATTTCAAATCCTGAAAGGATGCTGTTAAGTGTTACATTCAGTATGCCAGTAAATTTGGAAAACTCAGCAGTGGCCACAGGACTGGAAAAGGTAACTTTTCATTCCAATCCCAAAGAAGGGCAATGTCAAAGAATGTTCAAACTACCACACTATTGAGCTCATTTCACATGCTAGCAAGGTAATGCTCAAAACCCTTGAATTTAGGCTTCAACCGAAAACTTCCAGATGTACAAGCTGGATTTAGAAAAGGCAGAGGAACTAGAGATCAAATTGCCAACATCTGTTGATTGTGGAAAAAGTAAGAGAATTCCAGAAAAACATCTACTTTCATTTTATGACTACGCTAAAGCCTTTGACTGTGTGGATCACAGCAAACTGTGGAAAATTCATAAAGAGATGGGAATACCAGACCACCTTATCTGTCTCCTGAGAAACCTGTATTCAGGTCAAGAAGCAACAGTTAGAATTGGACATGGAACAAGGGGCTGGTTCCAAATTGGGAAAGGAGTACGTCAAGGCTGTATATTGTCACCCTGCTTATTTAACTTATACGTAGAGTACATCATGTGAAATGCTGGGCTGGGTGAATCATAAGCTGGAATCAAGATTGCTGGGAGAAACAGCAACAGCCTCAGATATGCAGATGACACCACTCTAATGACAGAAAGTGAGGAGGAACTAAACAGCCTCATGATGAACGTGAAAGACAAGAGTGAAAAAGCTGGTTTAAAACTCAGTATTCAAAAAACTAAGATTATGGCATCCGGTCCCATCACTTCATGGCAAATAGATGGAGAAAAAATGGAAATAGTGAAAATCTTTATATTCTTAGGCTCCAACATCACTGTGAATGACATCAAAAGATACTTGTTCCTTAGAAGAAGCTATAACAAACCTAGACAGTGTATTGAAAAGCAAAAATATCACTTTGCCGACAAAGGTCCATGTAGTCAAAGCTATGATTTTTCCAATAGCCACATACGGATGTGAGAGTTGGACCATAAAGAAGGCTGAGCGCTGAAGAATCGATGCTTTCAAACTGTAGTATTGGAGAAGACTCTTGAGAGTCCCTTGGACTGCAAGGATATCCAACCAGTCAATCCTAAAGGAAATCAACCCTAACATTCATTGGAAGAACTGATACTGAAGCTGAAACTCCAATACTTTGGCCACCTGATGTGAAAAACTGACTCATTTGAAAAGACCCTGATGCTGGGAAAGATTGAGGGCAGGAGGAGAAGGGGACGACAGAGGATGAGATGGTTGGATGGCATCACTGACTCGATGGGCATGAGTTTGAGCAAGCGTTGGGAGTTGGTGATGGACAGGGAAGCCTGGCGTGCTACAGTCCATGGGCTCGCAAAGAGTCGGACTCGACGAAGCGACTGAACTGAACTGTTTGAGTGAGACAATCCCATCTTGCAACCACCACTCCTACTAGACAGAAGTCCCAGCTTTTTTCTGCCTCAGAATGCTGATTACCAAGAGTGCAACTAGTCTATTCTAGCACCTTTGTGTGCATTAGTAAAGGGCACCCTCTACAGAGGCAGACTGCGGATACCAGAGTGCCTGGCTTGGTGACTCATTGGAAAAGACCCTGATGCTGGGAAAGATTGAAGGCAGGAGGAGAAGGGAATGACAGAGGATGAGATGGTTGGATGGCATCACTGACTTGATGGGCATAAGTTCGAGCAAGCTCTGGGAGTTGGTGATGGACAGGGAAGCCTGATGTGCTGCAGTTTGTGAGGCTGTAAAGAGCTGGACACAACTGAGTGTCCTTTGAACGACAACAAAGTCTCTTCAGTAAATGGTGCTCGGAAAACTGGACAGCTGTATGTAAAACAATGAAGCTGGAACACTCCCTAACACCATACATAAAAATAAACTCAAAGTGGATTAAAGATCTAAATGTAAGGCCAGAAACTATAAAATTCTTAGAGGGAAACATAGGCAGAATGCTCTTTGATATAAATTACCGCAAGTTCTTTTTTGAACCCACCTCCTAGAATCATGGTAATAAAAGCAAAAATAAAGAAATGGGACCTAATGTGTTAGTGTTAGTTGCTCAGTTGTGTCTGACTCCTTGTGATCCCATGAATTGTAGCCCCCCAGGGCTCTCTGTCCATGGAATTCTCCAGGCAAGAATACTGGAGCGTGTAGCTGTTCCCTTCTCCAGGGGATTTTCCTGACCCAGGAATCAAACCCGGGTCTCCTACACTGCAGGAAGATTCTTTATCATCTGAGCCACCAGGAAAGTCCACCTTTTGCATAGCAAAGGATACCATAAAAAAAAAAGAAAAGACAACTCTCAGAATGGGAGAAAATATTTGCAAATGAAGCAAGTAACAAAGAATTATTTTCCAAAATATACAAACAGCTCATGCATCTCAATATTAAACAAATGAACAACTTAGTGAAAAAAATGGGTGGAAGTTCTAAATAGACATTTCTCTAAAGAACACATACAAATGGCCAAAAAACGCATGAAAAGATGTTCAAAATCACTAATTATTAGAGAAATGCAAATCAAAACTACAATGAGGTATCACCTCACACCAGTCAGAATGTGCTGTGCTTAGGTGCTCAGTTGTGTCTGACTCTTGGTGACCCCATGGACTGTCAGAATGGCCCAGTCAGATGGCCATCATCAAGAAAATCTACAAACAATAAATGCTGGAGAAGCTGTGGAGAAAAGGGAACCCTCCTACACTGTTGGTGAGAATGTAAATTGGTACAGCCACTATGGAGAACAGTGTTGAGGTTCCTTATAAAACTAAAAATAGAACTAGCATATGACCCAGCAGTACCACTCCTGGGCATATATATGGAGAAAACCATATTTTGAAAAGATGCGTGCACCCCAGTGTTCACTGCAGCACTATTTACAGTAACCAGGACATGGAAGCAACCTAAATGTCTATCAACAGAGGAGTGGATAAAGAACATGTGGTACATATATACAATGGAATATTACTCAACCATAGAAAGAATGAAATAATGCCATTTACAGCAACATAGATGAACCTAGAGATTGTCATAGTGAATGAAGCAAGTCAGACACAGAAAGACAAATATCATATAATACTGCTTATATATGGAATCTAAAAAAGGGTACAAATGAACTTATATACAAAACAGAAATAGTCACAGATGTAGAAAACAAATTCAGTTACCAGGGAGTAAGGGAGGGGAAATGTCAAGTTGGAAGACTGAGATTGACATATATACGCACTACTATTAATAAGGACCTGCTATACAGTACTGGAGTAGGAAATGGCAACCCACTCCAGTATTCGGCCCAGGAAATCCCATGGCCAGAGGAGCCTGGTGGGCTACAGTCTCTGGGATCCCAAAGAGTTGAATATGACTAAGCAACTGAGCATGCAGACACACAAGACATTTAGGGAAACATGTGATAACATTTTTGAAAAGTGAAGAAAATATGAGAGGCCTTCATGAGGCTTGGAGACAGAAGACTGATGTTATAGTCCAGATCCGGGCAGGATCTCAGGTCACTTGACTTTTTAGTGTCCTTTATTTCCTTATATGGGTTTCCCTGGTGGCTCAGCTGGTAAAGAATCTGCTGCAGTGTGGGAGACCTGGGTTTGATCCTTGGGTTGGGAAGATCCACTGGAGGAGGGCATGGCAACCCACTCCAGTGTTCTTGCCTGGAGAATTCCATGGACAGAGGAGCCTGGCAGGCTGCAGTCCATGAGGTCGCAAAGCGTCGAACACGACTCAGCACAGCACAGCACAGCACAGCACAGCTGTATAGTACAAAGAACTCTACTCAATACTCTGTAATAGCCTATATGGGAAAATAATCAAAAAAATAATAGCTATATGTATAACACATACACTTTGCTATACACTTAAAACTAATACAATATTGTAAATCAGCTATGCTCCAATAAAATATTAAAAAGTAAAATAAAAAAAAATCTATTTTCCTTGGGAAAATAAAAATCTATTTGAAAAAAAAATTCTACTGAGATATTTTGGGCCACAGTTAGTTACTTTAACTTCTCTCTTCTAAAAGAGTTCCAAAGTTTAGCCAAAAATAGTTCTCCTGATAAACATTGAAGCCCAACCTATATTTCTTGAAAAAAGGTTTTTTAAGAAAATCTAGACTACATAGAGGAGTGGGAAAGAAATGCATAATCAAAACCAGAAATTCATACCTATAAAAGAAAGAGTACTGGAGTAGGGTGCCATTGCCTTCTCCGATAAAAGAAAAATGTTATATTTATTGAAAGTTGAAAACAGTTATGATATGTGATGCCATAGTCAAAGTAACTATGGCATACATTTAGAAAAAGTATTAGCGTTACAAAAGACAAAGGGTTTATACCCGTAATTATACACATGGCACTTAAAACTTGGCTAAGACAAATAAAGCAGTAGAAAAATGAGAAAAGTATGTGCTAGGAAAATACATGAAAAGTTGACATATCAATTTATCATGTTAGACTGATAAACAAACATCAACCCTGGCCTGTGGCCAGCATTACCTAAACAAATTCTGATCTTATCCCAAAGTGAACTTATTCTCCTTATGTTAAGCGATTGCTAAAATGATATTTTCTCATTCATATTCTTATCTACTTCTCGTCAGTAGCCTGAGAAGATATTATTGTCCCTATTTTTACATACAGTATATGGAAGAAGGAATCAGAGGTCTTCTTTGACTTGCTTAAGGTCATAGAACTAGTTGGGACCTAAATTCAGATCTCAATCTCCATTTTTTCCTTTGTATTGTATCACAAATGCTCCTAAGCAAATGGTTTCCTAACTCCTTCCAAAAACTCAACACTCATCCAAGTCCTAGCCATGGATGACTTAAAGCTGCTCACACCGAATACTGAAACTTTCTCCTCTGGTTGTCAAGGTACCATTTAATTCTTCCCAATCTCTGCTTGGCGAAATGCTATCCATTTGTGAAATCATTTGGGTATCTCTCAAATGCATGGTGTCAAAAGAAGACTCAGCTCTGTTAGTTGCCTCTGTCTCAAGTAAAATAGGCTAGATAGTCCACGATCAAGATTTTCTCAACCTGTGTGCTAAAGAAGTAAGACAACCAACGCACATAAAAAGATCTCACAGCTTCAGGCTACGCTGGTGAAAGAAACGGGAAAGAACCAAAATATATGGTTGCTATAGGCTGAGTGTGTCCTCCCAAAATGTATGTTGAATCCCTGTCCTCCAATGTGATATCATTTGGCAGTGGAGTTTTTGAGCGGTAGATTATGTTATGAGAGTGGGGCCCCTCATGATGTAATTAATGCTCTCATAAAAAGATGAAGAGACACAAGCCTTCTTTCTTCACTGTGAGCGTACAGCTAGAAGTCTGGAAAAGAGCCCTAACTAAACACTAAATCTGCTGGCACTTTGATCTTGTACTACTCAGCCTCCAGAACTGTGAGAAATAAATGTTTGCTGTTTATAAGTCACCCACTCTGTGATATTTGGTTACAGCAGCCTGGGCAGACTAAGACAGAGGTGCAAATAATGAACAGAAATTTGATGCAACTAGTCTTGTAACATTAGCTTAATATGTCAGTGTTTTTATTTCTTAAATTGTACTTGTAGTAGGCAAGAGTCTAAAGTGGCCCTCAGTGAGTCATAGCTTTACATAATCCTGTCCCCTTGAATGGAGGCAAAATTTGGGATTTGCTTCTAGCTAGATTATGGCAAAGATGATAGGATAGTCAGTCCCAGGATTGCAATTCATTACCTAAGACTCTATCTTAGTGGATCAGAGATGGAGTCTCCTGCTGGTCTATGTGAAGGGAATATAGGCTGCCAAGTTGTGAGAGGGCCACAGCTGTGGGTGGCCTCTAGTTGCTAAGAGTGGTCCTCAGCTGACAGTTAGCAAGAAAAACAGGGCCTTCAGTTCTGCAACCACAAGGAGATAAATTCTGCCAACAACCACATACACTTGGAAGAAAAACCTGAGCTCCGAAAAGAAACACAGGCCGGCTGACATCTTGATTGCAGTACTCTGAGACTCTGGGTAGAGGATCCAGCTAGGCATTGCCTGGACTCCAGACCCATGGAAACTATGAGATAAGAAATGTCTGTTGTTTTAAGCCACTGCCTTTGTGGTAACTTCTTAGGCAGCTAAAGAAAATAAATACAATACTTAACAGATACAAACCACAATGTTATGGAAAAAAACACAGCTCTGGAATATAGGAGACCTGGGTTCATCCCTCTTGAATCAGTGAGCTTGCTGTGGGGCATAGGTGACCCCATATGTGAACTGTTGGCCTGTTCAAGATCTCTTTAAGGTCTTGATACTAATGCCTCCTAGCTAATATTGACATTAATTCCTATAGGATTTTTACCCATATCAAATATACTGTATATTATCATCATATATTTTAATGTGGCCTGTTAGTTTCACTTATTTAGTTTTAGTATTATCATCTTCCCCCTGCCCTGCCAAAAGTACATTAAAATCAGCACCCTTAGATTTTGATTTAAAAAGGCAAGAAGAAGTTCTAGTTGAGAAAGGTGCTTGAGATAATTATCATTAACCTTTCAGAAATTTCATTGTAAAGCTGAGAAGAAATACATAGCTAAGGTCACAAAAGAGGAAATGAGAATTTTATGTTCTGAAACATTTGAGGAATCTGAAAGTTGGGTTATATGTGAGTCCTGTCTATTTCTGGAGCATTGCACAATGTAAGAAAATAGAATAAACTTATAGCATCTCTAGAGAGAACTACACCCACTCTCTAGGTAAGACTCTTACGCCAGAAGGTAGCACTTTCTCATCAGCATCAGGATGCTGGTGGTTCCTCAAGTTCATCTAAATGGTGTGCATTCACTCATGCATAAAAGAAAAGAGTGAACAGCAGTGCAGCCACCATTCATTTTATTGTACTTTGTCACTATTATGAAGCATCATGGTTCATATTTTTATTTAGTATAAATGATGAGCCTTCGTGAAGCAAAGCCCCATGCTCTGCAGGGTAAATGGTATATTCCCTCCTGATCCCACACGGCACTGTAAACAATGTAGACTTCTGCTATAAATAGGACCTGGGTCAGGAAACCTTTGTGGGATTATTAATAATCAATGCACTACTACACAGACAGTGTAAGATGAGGGCCAGAGTCATTATCATCCAGTTAGGAAAACCAACAAAATCTTGAGGAAACAAATAAATATTTCCTGTGCTCTAGGAGGCAGTTGATGTGACAGAATGAGGGATTCTTGATTAATTTGGTTTTCTTTCTTTGCATTTATTCAGCTCCGCAGTGGACACAAGAGCACTGGGGTTTCTTCTAGACGTCAGCCCTCAGAGCACAGGCGTTAACTGTCATTTACAAACTCACCACGCCACTGGAGGCGAACCTAGAAGGACAGAGCCGCCCAAAGCCAATCGCTGCCCCAACCTGTGGCAGGCTCCTGCCCCGGCTTTCCCCCGCCCCCTGGCGTCTCCCGCGCCCTCAGACCTGCTCCTCAGAGTGCCGGCTGCGCTCTCCTGCACCTGTCGCACCTCCTGGATTTGGCAGAAGGAAATGAGGAGACAGCTGGAGTCACTGTAGTTCCTCTGTTTGAAGGTTGCCCAAATGAAAAACAAACAAACAAATCTGGTGAGTTTCGTGTTTCTTTTAAGTGTACAGAAATGCAGCTGCTAAGTGATGTAGGAGATCAAAGGAGCCTTTTAAATAGGACACCAAAGTGTTCTTCCTGGCTTGATCCTTGATGGAGATTTGTTAGAAAACTTTAGAAGGAAGTTGCAAAAGAGGATTAGGTCTATTAAACTCGTCTGAATTGTGAAAAGTTCTTTAGAAAGCTCATTAAGTGTCCTCATTGCTGATCCTGTGGAGAATATGTTAGTGCAGTGAGCCCTGATGTTGTATTTCTGTTTTTTGTGGTAGGAGTCAAGGGCATACTTAAAAATATTTATTTAATAGAGGGATAAGGTGATATGATTGATTGCCTATTAATTGTCAAGTTTCTTTGAGTGAAACAAAGATATGTTCTAAAACATTCAGTAATTTCAGTACTTGGTGTCAATGAAGATTAATCTTAGTTTCCAAATTTGAAGTTATATCTTAAAATATAAAGACATTGTGTAGGGAAAATACCTGGTGCATTCTTTTTGGTGTACATTGCAATATTTTAAATAGCTTAGACTCCAATGATAGGGGCAAAAATGTTAATTGTTATTTCCTATCAGTACCTTAGCAGTTGTTAATTTTCCTAAAATTTCTATTTCTTTGTAAAATAATGTAAAATTACTTGTCATTGTAGATTGCAATAGAAAAAGTAAGTGATAGTATTTGAGTATTCATATTTTCTGAACAGAAAATCATAAACATTCTTTAAAGTTGCAGTTTTTATTTTATTCTGACCAGAATTGGTTAAATGGCTGGTTTGTAAATGGTTTATACTTTAAAGCTGTTTTTCTTTAATTTGACATGCTTTAAGTAAGTTCCTGATCCCTCTCACATTTCTCTTTAGGAGCAGAAAATCTTTAAATGTGCTACAGAGATAGAACTAATGTGGGAAATGTGTTCTATAGTACATTTTGGTGGTTGTTAATGTTTGTGTGAAGAAAATACCTTGGTTGGTCTGAGGGTTTTTTTTTTTTTCTATTTGGTCTCTAAATCCAATTAGCTGCTTTTGGTTAACTATTTTTTCTGGTTAAAATAATATATCTAAAAATTAATTTCCACCTGCAATTGTTTTAATCCACAAATTTAATTGAGAACTATGTAATCATTCATTATTTCAGTCAAATTTGAATCTGCCTTTGACAGCTTTAAGGGGCTTGCTTAGGAGGGGAAAGAGAAAGTGAGTGTGGAAGAAGCTCTTGAATTAAATAATGTATAAAGGTTAAACATAAAGCATTTTTGACTGTCATCATCATAATTCTAAATCATAGTTGACGATAGATATTGATCTCTTCCTCCGATAAGTCCTAACCTCCTTGATGTATATTTTTCTTCTGTTGATCAAATTTTCATTTTCTTAGCCTCTAAGGTTAGCTCCATAAAAGGTAGGTTTGAGGACAGGATCCCTGAAAGGTAGGTTTTTCATTTCATATTCATAGTAGACAGTTTGCTTTCATGGTGGGCCTGTCAAAGCACTGAGCTGTAGCATTGGTTGGCTCTCCAGCAGAAGGCAAGTGAATATGTGTACACATCTAATTGTAAGAGAAACTCTAGTCTTTAAATGATGTGTATAGAATTTCTCGAAATGAAATTTAAAAACCGTTTATAGCTATTCATTGAACAGTCGTTTTATTTCTCCTCAAATTTGAAGATTAATTCACAACATTTTAATTTGGCAATTGGAATATGACTTGACTGTTGGATAGAAACTATGATTGTCCATCTTTTGCCTTCTATGTAAAATGCCACCATTTTTCTTGTTTCAGTGAGTGAAAGTGGAAGTCACTCAGTCATGTCCGACTCTTTGCGACTCCATGGGCTATACAGTCCATGGAGTTCTTCAGGCCAGGATACTGGAGTGGGTAGCCTTTCCCTTCTCCAGATCTTCCCAACCCAGGGATCGAACCCAGCTCTCCCACATGGCAGGCAGATTCTTTAACAGCTGAGCCACCAGGGAAGCCCATATTCACTTGCCTTATTTCAGTACCCACTGGTATATCTTTTTGTCTTCATGTTTATAAAGTAAAGCCATGCAGTTTGTAAAATAAAGCCTCTATTTAATTTCATTAGACATTACCTAGAGTATGTGTTTCACAAGGTACGTTGGAGTTGGAAACTTCACCGTGTTGTCTTTTTAATTCAAAGTAGTATGCATGTTACTTTTGGAAAAAATATTTTAAACATGGTACATGTTCATTGTAGTTGTTAGAAGGTGAAGAAAAGTACAAAAACAATTATAAAGACCAGTTAGTCTCAATAGGTAGAGACAACTATTTAGTATTATGGTGTATTTATTAGTATAAAGCATGCAAATTTTTAAAAGTGAAGTCATACTGTGTACAAACTATATTCTGATTTTACCCATAAAATGTTATTTTCAAGCATTTTTTGCTATTTTTAAGTTGCTACATGATATTTTGTTAAATGGATAAGCCATAATTCTTTAAGATATTTGTTTGTTGACATTTAAAGGTTCATTTTATAGTAAGTAGATACAACAAGCTTTGCTTGGTACAATGCAATGTTGAAAACTGGCTCTTCCCTGTTCCACAAATGTGTTTTCACTTCTCAAAATGGAATGTTTCATTTGGAAATGGATAAAAGAGGCTCTTTGACTGATTTCAACACCTTCATTTTAATTTTAATGATAAGCATTGGAAACACCTTTTACTATAGTTAATATTGATAGAGTTCTACAAAGATTCATTTAAAAGACTTACTAGGCCATTAATACATCAAGGAAGCACCTTGTGAAGAGTCTCCTTTACAAATAATTCAGAACACTTTCCTCTTGCTTGTGTATTTGCAAGCAAGCAGGATATTTGTCTTTATTAAAATTCTCAAGGTACTACTGATACTATGATCTCTAAAATAGCAGTAGTAATGTCAGCTGAGGTGTAGTTTTTGGTGGGTTGTAAAATCAGTAGGGGATGATGGATTTTTAAATACTATCAGCTGCTAGCTTATAATTTGACTAGCAGTCCCTGATTCAACAGTTTCCTATGTTTCACTAAAATTCTTAGGAAGACATTTTAAAAGATGAATTCATTGTACTTTCAAAGACCCATACTGCTAGTATTTGGGAAAAATTTCACTGGGCTAGAAAATATCTGTAACACAAGGTTGATTGTGACCAGAAAATAGGAAGAAATCCACTATTTATCTTTTTTCTCATGTTTGACTCCTGATTCACAACTGTCTGTACCAAATAGGGAACGGGATTTCCATTTCTTTCCTGGGTACTGCTTTGGAGGAACTCCAAGTGCTCTATTCATGTGTCTCTGAGATATTCTAAAACTGTCAGAGGTGGCAGATCGCATAAACAACCATGGAGAAAGAGAATGGAAGATTGACAGTGGTGGTGGTGCCCTGCATTCCTCGGTAAAGCTTTGCAGGCAGGCTGAGAGACTGGGAGAAGCCCTGGAGTTGTATTTGGGTAGTTGAGGCTTTTAAGGTACTCCACCTCTTTGGCCAGGGCTGCCAGAGCCGGGCAGTGCAGTTTGTGCCCTGCCCCAAATGAGCAGGGCAGATGGAGGCTGTCTCAAGCGGGAATGGTGCCTTTTTGAAACTGTGTAGTGGGTGTCATACAAAGTCCCTGCACGTCCTAGTGGTGGCCTTGTCTTTAGAGCTTCAGAAACTCAGGCTGCTTAGGTAGGAGACACACCACAGCCAGCAGAACCGTGGTGCAAGTGTGACGAGACCCTGGGAGTTGGGATGGGAGCTACGTGAATCAGTCTACCTCCCAGCGGCAGTTCTGAGACAGGAATGCGATCAGAGCCCAACTGACCAAGAGTGAGGTCAAGGGCAATTCTCCTGGCCTTCTTGTTTGTTGGCAAACACCTGCCTGTATTCTCTTTTTATGAAAATAGAGTGCAATTCTGTTAGATAACAGATATATTTAAAAAATACTTGAAGGAAAATAATCTGGCCATCATGAGATCATGGGATTATGAGTGATTTTTCTTAAACTTAAAAATAATCTGTACATAATATTTAATAGTTATAAAAATGAAAATTATCTTTCACTTAGAAAATAACTAAAATAAGTTTCGTAGTCATTTGTATGCCAGCAATATTCAGATCTTTCTTACCTTTCCTTTTATTTGCTTTAGTTAGTGAAGATTCCTAATGAGAAGATGTCAGTAGTTCTCTTTTCTTTTTGAATTGACGTCTCAGTGACAAGTCACCTTTTAGTTTATCACACGCGGGGCGGTTAGGTATTATGGTAAAGAGACAAGGATTGCTTAATCACCCAGATTTTCTTCCTTCTTGTAATAGCCACACCAAAAACCACACCTGAAACAACTCTTATAATCTCAACAATTTCCCCCCTTGCTCTGGTTAGAGTGTGCTGGGCAACCAAGGTTATGTGATCTGGTGGGCCAGATCCGATTAATGTTTTTAATTGTGTTTTCAAGATGTAACACACCCAGGGAGATTTGTTCCAGATGGATGCAGTACAAAATGAAAAATAAAATAAAACCCCCTCCAAGCACAATATTGTTCTGAATATTTCTTTGAGGCATCAGCAGATTTTAAATCATTGGAAGATGAGCTGAAGGCATTCTCTACATTATTGTGCCTTTCCCAGTAATTTAAACTAAGTTTTAGTCTTAAAGGCTTTTTTGTGTAGCCCTTTTCTCTACCTGTCATTGGCAGTATCACTGATTATATTTTTTAAAAAAAATCAGAAAAAAGTATATAACAAGTCATAATGTGATGAATTATGAGTAAGAGTATTTTCTGTGATATACCCAATATTTTGTCTTAGTGCATGAACATGTCTGAGTATGTTTGTGTGCGAATGTGCATACTTTAAAAGGTCAAAGACAGCACAAAAGCTTTATCCTTTGCGAATATTCATGATAAATGTATATGTAATGAAGAAACCGTTATGTGAAAACTAATGAAATAAATACATCTGACTCTTATTTGTATAAATACACAAGTTGAGGTATTTAAAATAGCAAATCAGAAAATTTATTTATGTGGAAATTTCTGATAGTTACGAGATTCCTTATTTGATACATGCCTTATAAACTAGAATTTAATAATATTTTAAATGGCTCTTAGAATCTGCAAGAAAAAGCAAATTTGGTGGGGCGGATGCTTTTGAAAGTATGTAATAAGTTAATTTGGATCTGGGTATAAAGTTCTCACACACATATATTAGGCTTACAGGCTAGTTTTATTTTGATGCTCTTAGATTAATAACTAGTTCTTACACCTGACAACTTTTGCATATTAAAAGTGATATTAGTGAT
This sequence comes from Capricornis sumatraensis, assembly GCF_032405125.1. Classification (NCBI taxonomy): domain Eukaryota; kingdom Metazoa; phylum Chordata; class Mammalia; order Artiodactyla; family Bovidae; genus Capricornis; species Capricornis sumatraensis. The sequence goes on along the minus strand of NC_091074.1, from coordinate 55,853,370 downwards.
ACTAATACATTTGTGTATTAAAAGTGATATTCCGTATTTAATGCCATTTTACCTTGTTGTTGTTGGGAGCTCTCCAGATTTATCTCTAGGATATTTTAATTGTGAAAGCACATTTAAAAACAGGTTTTTATACTCTGAATTAAGTACTTCTCTTTTACAATAAGTTTGCCTTTTCTCTTTGGATTTAAGTAGTATTAGAAAAATAAAACCATCTTAAACTCTCTCTTTCTTACAATTTAGAGAAAAAAGAAATACATCATAATCAGAGGTACTAGATGTTTAGGGAACAAAACTTAGGAAATCACTTAGTCACCCAGAATATAGAAAATTAATTGTGTTGAGTATGGAATAGGAGATGTGATGTTTGTCCTAAATCAGATCATAGGGACAGTTTGCACACAGGTAGGAGATGAAAACTTGTCAGTTATTAAATAATATGTTTAAAATATGCACACCTGTAAGCCTCAAGCAGTTTAAAACAGGCCTCTGTACTGCAACCTTAAGTTCCATTTTTAGGTAACTCAATGAAGCAGTTTGCTGTGAAATTCTTCTACTGGAGATTCCAGAATTTCCAAAACAAAAGAAATAGTATAAAACCATTTCAGATGTTTAGGATATGATCATTACCACTGAGATTTTTTTTTCTCCTTTTAGATTTCTCTATGAAGGTAAAATTACATAAACATAACAAATAGCATGAACATCTTTGGCTAAATGCTGTAACTGTTTGAGGCTTATATAAGTAATTGCCTTAAGTTTTTAAAAGTATTAAGATAATTAGTTTTTTTAAAAAATAATTATTTTATTGAAATGTAGTTGATTTGCAGTATGTTGATTTACACTATACAGCAAAGTGATTAGGTCATATATATATATATACATATATACACACACACACACACATATATTCTTTTTTTATATTCTTTTCCATTAGATTTATTACAGGATATTGAATATAGCTCCCTGTACTATACAGTGGGACCTTATTGTTTATCCATTCTCTATATAATAATTTGCATCTGCTAAACCCCCAGTCCCAATCCATTCTTCTCCATCTCCCTACTTCCTGGTCAGCCACAAGTCTGTTCTCTCTGTGAGTCTGTTTCTGTTTCATAGATAAATTCATCTGTGTCTTGTTTTAGGTTCCATATGTGAGTAATACCATGTGGTATTTGTCCTTCTTTTTCTGACTTGCTTCGTTTAGTATTATAGTATCTAAGTCCATCCATATTGCCGTAAATGGCACTGTTTCACTTCTTCTTTATGACTGAGTAGTGTTCCATTACATACATGTGCCGCATCTTCTTTACCCAGTCCTCTGTTGATGGACATTCAGGTTATTTCCATGTCTTGCCTATTGTGAATAGTGCCACCATGAACATGTTTTTTTTTTTTTTTTGAGTTGTAGTTTTGTCTGGATATATGCCCAGGAGTGAGATTACTGAATCATATGGCAACTCTAGTGCTTCTTTGAGGAAGCACCATACTGTTTTCCAAAATGGCTGCACCAATTTACATTCCACCAACAATGCAGGATGAGTCCCTTCTCTCCACACACTCTCCAGCATTGGTTATTTATAGGCTTTTTTAATGATGGCCATTCCAAGCAGTGCCATGTGGTACTTCATTGTAGTTTTGAGAGAATAAGTTGTTTTTAGTGGCATGGAGTAAGTGTGGAAAGCTAGAGATCTCTGCAGCCTGAACAGTAGCGCATAATTATTTTCATAGCATATTCATACCTTATAGACACAAGTATCTGGGTGTGCTGCTTCTTTACCTTGAAGTTACTAAGCATCTCTTTGAAAGCAAAATTTTCAGATACGTAGCTATCCAAAGAACAGATATTTGGAAGCGATATAATTTAGGAAGTTATGTGATGGTAATTTAGGAAGCATATAGAATATAAAGTGATTTAGATTGTTCTTTCAATCTGAAAACAGTTGCTAAAATAGCAGTGTGGTTTTGTTTTAGTACAGGAAAATAAAGTATATGCCAGGAATATCTTTTCCTTTTAATAAGTTTCCAAAGAACTGGAGAAAAGTCTGACTTGCATACTGAAAAGGATATGAATTGTGTAGAACCCTGGGTTATGTATAGACTTGCACTGGAAATTTTGTGGGGAAATGTCCAAATTAGTTTCTAATTTCTGTATTCTATGCAAGTCAATTCCATTTCTGTTAGTGTCTTCAGATGCAGTAGATATATGCAAAAATTCACTAGTAAAACCTTTTCTGTAAACTTTGGGAGACATTGCCAGTTCTAAATTGACAGTTTGGCAAATGTGGAAATCAACATTGTTGCAGAGAGGCTAAAATTTCACAGGCAAACTTTTCTGAGTGCCATTTGATCTGGTGGCATTTGAAGAGAATATCACTTTGAGACTATTGATTTACCACAAACTCTGTTGGGTAGTGTTACATAATCTGCCAAACTATGGCTATTGTTTTATCCAGACCAGATTTTCATTTCTCACCATTTGTCTGTCATGACCTTACCATTTGTAGAATTTATTTCAAATAGGGATAAATATTTATTTCAAATAAATAAATAAATTTATTCCAAATAGGAAAGTTAAAGTTGATTATGGGATTGAACCATCTTTTCACTTTTTTTTTAAGGTGGCTAATTTAGTTTGTAACTTATGCAGGTCCCCTCCTGCTCAAATCTCATTTTGCAGCTTGTCTTTATCAATAAGTTTTATAGAAATGGGAGCAAAGTAATAATTACTGGAGATTCCTATGACCTGCCTTTCCAAGAGGCATCTCCAGATGAACTTCGAGAATCATTGCTTTAGGTATTTCAGGAGTCATCACTTTGTGCTTCAGATACTTTGAAAGGTGATGAAATACACCTCCATCCCACTCCTTGTCTTCATTTTAACAGAGAAGTTCACATGGAAGAAATTAGCCTGGATAGCTAAGATTGGATTGTCTAGGGTTTAGTTTATCCCGTACACCCAGGTTAATGCAGAGCTGACATGTAGTATGGCTGGTCTAATAATCCTAAATGATGAATGTAGATATAATAGCTATGGAGGGAAAATTTTAGGACATTTTCTGAGTTTTAAAAATAAGAGGTTGTCAGTTCTTCAATATTATTGTCAGTTGTTGTCATTACTGTCATTATTAGCAATGTCAGTTCAAACCATTGTGCTTTTAAAATTGAGCTAAAAGGTTTAGATTCCCCAGACTATGGGGAAGATCTTGACCTAGAGCAAATAATTTATAGCAAAAAAATTCATATGTAAATAAGTCAGTGCTAAAATCTAACAATATAAAATTTAATCATGTATACCTTTGTTGATGTTTTTCAACTGTTTTAACATGCTTCAGAAAATTAAAAAATGAGGTAAATAATAGCTAGGAGGAGAGTTGTAATGTGTTAAAATTTTATTTGAGACTTTAAAAATATGTAAATTTATGGATAAAATAAACTATATGAATTAAGTTGTATGTATGTATAGAGAAGTGAGTGACTTTCAAGGCAAACAATATTTATTAGTGATCCAAGAGGGAAGAGAAGGGAAATTGTTGAAAGATGATGCTGTGAAAGTGCTACACTCAATATGCCAGCAAGTTTGGAAAACTCAGCAGTGGCCACAGGACTGGAAAAGGTCAGTTTTCATTCCAATTCCAAAGAAAGACAATGCAAAAGAATGCTCAAACTACTGCACGATTGCACTCATCTCACATGCTAGTAAAGTAATGCTCAAAATTCTCCAAGCCAGACTTCAGCAATACGTGAACTGTGAACTCCCTGATGTTCAAGCTGGTTTTAGAAAAGGCAGAGGAACCAGAGATCAAATTGCCAACATCTGCTGGATCATGGTAAAAGCAAGAGAGTTCCAGAAAAACATCTATTTCTGCTTTATTGACTAAGCCAAAGCCTTTGACTGTGTGGATCACAATAAACTGTGGAAAATTCTGAAAGACATGGGAATACCAGACCACCTAACTTGCCTCTTGAGAAATCTGTATACAGGTCAGGAAGCAACAGTTAGAACTAGACATGGAACAACAGACTGATTCCAAATAGGAAAAGGAGTATGTCAAGGCTGTATATGGTCACCCTGCTTATTTAACTTCTATGCAGAGTACATCATGAGAAATGCTGGACTGGAAGAAACACAAGCTAGAATCAAGGTTGCCGGGAGAAATATCGATAACCTCACATATGCAGATAACACCACCCTTATGGCAGAAAGTGAAGAGGAACTAAAAAGCCTCTTGATGAAAGTGAAAGAGGAGAGTGAAAAAGTTGGGTTAAAGCTCAACATTCAGAAAACGAAGATCATGGCATCTGGTCCCATCACTTCATGGCAAATAGATGGGGAAACAGTAGAAACAGTGTCAGACTTTATTTTTTGGGGCTCCAAAATCACTGCAGATGGTGACTGCAGCCATGAAATTAAAAGATGTTTACTCCTTGGAAGAAAAGTCATGACCAACCTAGATAGCATATTGAAAAGCAGAGACATTGCTTTGCCAACATAGGTCCGTCTCGTCAAGGCTATGGTTTTTCCAGTGGTCATGTATGGATGTGAGAGTTGGACTGTGAAGAAGGCTGAGCGCCGAATAATTGATGCTTTTGAAGTATGGTGTTGGAGAAGACTCTTGAGAGTCCCTTGGACTGCAAGGAGGTCCAACCAGTCCATTCTGAAGGAGATCAGCCCTTTGATTTATTTGGAAGGAATGAAGCTAAACCTGAAGCTCCAGTACTTTGGCCACCTCATGTGAAGAGTTGACTCATTGGAAAAGACTCTGATGCTGGGAGGAACTGGGGGCAGGAGGAGAAGGGGACGACTGAGGACGAGATGGCTGGATGGCATCATGGACTCGATGGACGTGAGTCTGAGTGAACTCCGGGAGTTGGTGATGGACAGGGAGGCCTGGCGTGCTGCGATTCATGGGGTCACAAAGAGTTGGACACGACTGAGCGACTGAACTGAACTGAACTGAACTGGGGTTCCTAACACCAAGTAGCTCACAACTATTAGTAACCCCACAGTAACAGTGGTGTGCTTCTGTGCTCAGTTGCTCAGTTGTATCCAACTCTTTGTGACTCATGGAGTAGGCTGCCAGACTCCTCTGTCCATGGGATTCTCCTGGCAAGAATACTGGGGTGGGATGCCATTTCCTCTTCCAAAGTATCCCTTGACCCAGGGATCAAACCCACATCTCTTCCATTTTCTGCATTGGCAGGCAGATTCTTTACCACGAGCACCACCTGGGAAGCCCACAGTTAACAGTACCACATGTTGGAAAAGAAGAGAGGCAGAGTTCTAAACTTTGCCTGGGGAGGTTCTGGAAGATTTGCCAGAACAGATGATGCTAGAGCAGCTTATGCATACTATTAATACATGTTTAAGAAATTTTTGCCTAACATCGTTATTGTTAATCCTAGTGACAACTGACCTTGGAATCAGATATTTTTTAAGATTATTTTTTCACTGGGTTTAGTTTGACTTTGGTCTCTGGCTTTGGATATCTTAGTTTTCACACTTTCTTCATGTCTGTAACTACTATAGAAGTAACAGATAAAAAGCCTTTATAAATGCTGTTTAACATGCATGCAAGTTTTAGAATTCAGTCTTTATGTAAAAACTCTGGAAATGATGTTGAAGGATGTCAAGTTGCAGATTTCTCAAGTGAGAAAGGATGTCACAGAAGTACATCTGTTATACTTGGATAGTTTGAGATTTATTTGAAAAGTCTAGTATATAATGGATGTGGCTGCTAAAATATTATGTGTCCTTTATGTGTCAGGAAAGCTGGTGATATCGAGGAGGCTGGTTGTTAGGTTCTCTTTAATCATTTCCCTCATGGCACAAACAGAGGAAAGGTAAGTAAGGTTTTACATTTTAAGTAAGTAACGAAGGTGAGGTGTTTAGACTTTTTAACTGCTCACTGAAGAGAAACTTGGCAAAGAATGAGAGGCAGCTTGAGGCCAACTCATATTAAACCACACTAAAAGTTTAGGACCAAATTCCTGGAAGAGCATTTCCCTACAAGGTAAGAAAAGCTCTGAGTGTGTGGTTAAAGGAAACCTTATATCAATGAGAAACATATTAAACTTCTTTATTAAAAATCTTGATTTTTTATTGAAGTTGGTTTACAATATTAGTTTCAGATGTACAATGTAGTGATTCAATATTTTAAGAGGTTATACTCCATTTAAAGTTATTATAATATATTGTCAATATTCCCTGTGGTGTACAATATATCCTTGTAGTTTTTATATGTAGTAGTTTGTACCTTTAAATCCTCTACCCCTATCTTGCCCCTCCATTTCCCTACTGGTGACTAGTTTGCTCCTATATCTTTAAGTCTGTTTTGGTTTTGTTATATTTATTCATTTGTTTTCTGTTTTGAATTCCACATGTGAGTGATGACATGCATTATTTGTCTTTTCTTGTTTGACTTATTTCACTAAGCAGAATACCTTTTAGGTTAATCCATGTTGTTGCAAATGACAGGATTTCATTTTTAATGGCTGAGTAATATTCCATGTATTTATATACATCTTCTTTATTCATTCATCTGTTGATGGACAATTAGGTTGCTTCCATGTCTTGGCTATTGTAAATAATGCTGTTGTGAACATTGGGATACATGTATCTCTTCAAGTTAGTGTTTCCTTTTTTTTTGGGTATATACCCAGGAGTAGAATTGCTGGATCATATGGTAGTTCTACTTTTAGTTTTTTGAGGAGTCTCCATACTGTTTTCCATAGTGGCTGCACCAGTTTACATTCCCGCCAACAGTGTACTAAGGTTTCCTTTTCTCCACATCCTTGCCAGCATTATTTGTTGACTTTTTGATTGATAGCCATTCTGACAGGTGTAGGGTAGATAGCTCATTTTGATTTGGGTTTACATTTTTCTAATAATTAAACTTCTTTAAAAACTAATACCAATTTTTCACTGATGCTTACTTAATAAAGATTTTGCTTTAATTTGCAAAATACTAAATTTTAACAACTAAAAATCCTATCCTTTTATGAGGAAGAACTGACTACAGTCACATTTCTGACAGGGCTCTTACCATGTGATTTAAATTATATATTAGAGGCAGCCTTGCCTAATGGTGGCATATTAAAATTGCAAGTTTAATTTCCATTCAAGTTGAAGTAGGAACTTTCAAAAATGATAAATACTGAACAGTGCAATATAGAAGTGATGTGAAATATCATTTTACTTTTTCTTAAAAAGATATTGTATGAAGCATATGGTTAAAAAGACCATAGAAATCTCTGGAAAGAGGAAGGTATAAAACAGTCTTTTAATTGGCAGAATCCCCTTCACTTATAAGATCTTTCTTATTAAATGTACAGCACAGAATACTGAGAAAAAATTGAATATCTTTGTTGAAAGATAAGTAAGTGGAACATGGTCAGAGCATTGCATGTAACATTTATCAAGCTTCAGAGGGGGGAGAAAGACATTGTCAGTTCTCTGTCACTGGGACAGTACTTTTTATAGTTATTAAGTCAGTGATATGCAGTACACAGAACCGTAAAGCAGGCTAATTTCTAAAGGTAAAAAAAAAAGTAATGTCTAATATTTTAGCTAGAAATGAGTAACTCTGTGGTTGCTCTCTTTATTTCTTTCCTTAGCTATTGTGGCTGTTTCTATTTTTAGTGCCCTTTCCCATCTACATTATTTTTAGTATTGAGAAAGAAGCATCTAATCAGACAGACCATGAGAATCTATAGATAAAATTACTGCTTTGGCATTATGTTTGTAGAAACTGAGTTTTCTGGACTTGACATAAAAATATATCCTTTTAAGTGTGGATCTTTGCATAAGTCATTAGCCATTGAGCCATAAAAATCACAGTTCTATTATCTTTTTCATTTGCCTCATTATGAGAATTCCCTTATGAAAGAACTGACAACTCTTGATTAATTCAGTGGTGCCATTTAGGCATCTTGTGGAAAAATTTCTTCTGAGAGGTGAGCAACCAAATGTCACTCTGAACTTCTGATATATTAATAGTGATTTCTTGAGAGTCATAATTTCATAAATTGTACTCATCCAGGTTTGTATTCTTCTTTGTCTTTTGTGTACAAACCATCCCCCCACCCCCTGCCCCAACATTTCCACAATTTAGCTTCCTCATAGCCTCCTTCCACCTACAAGGTGCTACGTTGCTGACTGCCCAACTTATTCAAGTGGCTAAGGACCTGAACACTGGGGAGTTCTTTGTGGCACAGCATAGTAATGATAAAACAGACTTGGAATTACTAAACATACCTTTTAGAATTCATTCACACACTATCTGATATGAGACTGTATTATAAACAGGTAGTTATATGCAATGCTATGTGTGCATGCTCAATCGTGTCTGATTCTTTGTGACCCCATTGACTATTGCTTGTCAGGCTTCTTTGTTCATGGAATTTTCCAGACAAGAATACTGGAGCAGGTTGCCATTTCTTTCTCTACAGGATCTTCCTGACTCAGGGGTTGAACTTGTGTTGTTTGTATCCCCTGCAAGTGGTAGCAGCAAGCAAAGGTAGAAGAAAACGTATGAGGTTGACTTAGTAATGATTTCCTTAATAACCCATTGTTTCCCTTTGAAAATTGGGAAAAAGTATTTTGGTTTAAAACTGTACTATCCCATCTTTCGAATGCCAGTGTTTTGAAACATAGTTAAAAAAGCATTATGCTAAGGTCAGTGTGTCTCAGCCTTGGATATGATTAGAATCAACAATTTTTAAAAATCACACGAATACCTGGGATTCACATCAGATGGATTTATTGAGAATTCTTGGGTGTTTTGCTGAGGCATTTATGGTTTCAAAAAATTTCCCTTTCCAGGTGGTTCCAATATCAGGCCCAATAGGGCTATGGATAGATATTGTGGGAGAGTCTATGCAGACTTTGTCCATGATAAGCAGGTCAACTGTCACTGTCACCCCATGAGCTCTGATCTATTACAACAACCCTGGCCAATCAGCTGCTACAACCTAGGTCTCCCAAAGATGTATACAGTCAACTTCTGTACCATATAAACTAACCAGTTCTGCCTTCTATTGGCTCCTCATGGACGTTAATTCCTTTGCTGTGCTATGCTTAATCGCTCAGTTGTGTCCCACTTGTTGAGACCCCATGAAATTGCAGCACTTCAGGCTTCTCTGTCCTTCACTGTCTCCTGGAGTTTGCTCAAAATCATGTCCATTGAGTTGGTGATGCCATCCAACCATCTCATCCTCTGTTGTCCCCTTTCTCCTCCTGCCCTCAGTCTTTTCTAGCATCAGGGTCTTTTACAGTGAGTCAGCTCTTCACATAAGATGGCCAAAGTATTGGAGCTTCAGCTTCAGCACCAGTCCTTCCAATGAATATTCAGGACTGATTTCCTTTAGGATTGATCTCCTTGCTGTCCAGAGGACTCTCAAGAGGCTTCTCCAGCACTGTAGTTTGAAAGCATTATTTCTTTAGCACTCAGCCTTCTTTATGGTCTCTCACATCCATACATGATTATGCATTGTGAGTTAAGATTGTTAGTTACTACATGGAAACAGTGCCTGCTGCTCCCTATTGTTGCTGTTACGTCTTTGATCCAAACCTCTCTTCTGAATGACATTACTGGATACTAGTAGTTATCGTTATATTGCAACTGTGTTGCTTCATGACTTGGTGGTCTGGGTCTTTAGCTAGATCTCACATATATTTGTCAGGGATTCTGTCTTCTATTTCCTTGGTCATTCTCAATCTTCTTTTCATTGCTCCCAACCCTGATCTTAAATATATCCCAGCCTTTATAGCTCTCTCTATAATAGTTGTATTCTGAATATTAACAATAGACTGTCCTTTCTGATTTCAAAATGCCATAGACTTCCTAATGTAGGCATTGAAAATAGTTCTTCCCTGGTGGCTCAGATGGTAAAGAATTCAACGGCAATGCGGGAGATTTGGGGTCGATCCTTGGGTTGGGAAGACCCTTTGGAGGAGGGCACTGGCAACCCACTCCAATATTCTTGCTTAGAGAATCCCCATGGACAGAGGAGCGTTGTGGCTACAACCCATGGGGTCACAGAGTCAGTCATGACTGAGTGACTAAGCACAGCACAGTACACACAGAATCAAGTCTTTAGTAGTTCAGTGAATAAACTATGCAGATTAAAGACATTTTGAAATGTGATGCTTTGAAATATTTGTTGAACCCTAAGTAGAATCACCATTTTGAACTAGCATGAAGGCATAATGGTATTTTTATGTAAAACAATTTTTCATTATTAGTCAGGGGCTGTATAGTTGTATAAATGCATGCATAAAATCAGAGTCTGCCAAGAATTAATCAACAGACAGTTTTCATGTATGGCTTCCTTTTAATGTAAAATCAGTTATTCTGACCTCTTTCTTTGAGCTCAAATATAGCTTTGATTATATCTAGGGGCTCTGGCTTCTGGTTATGTAGGCTTTCACATTGTGATGCTAAGAGCAGATGGAAAATTGTGCTATAATACTACAATGTAGTCTTGCAAATAGCTTTGAAGAATCAACCTAAAATTTCATAGACTTCTACTTTTAATGGCTACACCTGTATGATTGTTGCAAATGGTTTTATAATGTAACTAGCAGTCCTTCTTTGGAGTTTATCTTTATTTCTTTTAGGCTTCAAGTGGTCCTGTGATGCTTTATTTGAGCTCTTTAATTTGAAACAGAAATATACAGGAAAGTTGTCTGTAAAGCTGAGAGTAGGCAGGGAAATTTAAGGGTATGGGTAAGGGTTAAGGTATTCTGTGCATGTGTCTGGTCAAAGATAAGGAGCTACATTGAGTGGGGGAGGAAGGCCAGGAGCACAAAATATATGCTCAACCATTAGTTTATTGAGAACATAAACACTTGGATGAGTGAATGGAACCCCCACTATGTGCCACACACCACCACTGATTCTTACACCTCTAGCTCTTCTACCTGGTCAACATCTAGACCCTTTTCTCCAACCAATGCTATCTTCAGCTAGATAATTCAGGTTCTGTATTTCATTTTAGTTCACTCTTCATGTAAAGCTGGTACATTGTTAGAGAATATTTTCAATTTTACTTCCTTCTATTATTGATATTCCAAAACTTTGAACAGTTCAAAAGAAAAGTTACAAATTAAAAAAATGAGATTTTCAGTATTCTACATAAAAATGAGTCAGTGCAAAATAAGAGTGACACTTTTATTTTCAAATTCTAGAAATGTATGGGTTTCATGGTACTCCCCCCACTTCATGCAGAGTTACTAAGTAGGCTTGTGCAGATTTTGCACCATATAACTCTAGGGGTTGTATGAAGAATTTCATTCTATCATTATCAAATGTAACCCTTAAATTGTGCAGTGTATAACTTGGACAACTGTACCTGATGGCCTAGTATATGTTACCTACTCTTCTCAAAACAATAGTGAGAGCTCATGAAATATGGTTATGATGAATTTTTATATTAAGTTTTTTATTCAATACCACACTAGAGTGATATGTGCAGTTGTTTTTAGAGGAAATATTAACTGAACAGCCATTCCCAATGCTTCTGTATCTCATTCCTAGTTAACTATATTAGATAATCCCAGACTTTTCTTTGAGGACCAGTTGATGACTTGACTTTCTCTTTCATGATCTGCTGTTTTACATAAGCCAGTTTCAGTAACCCACCTAAAGTACAGGTTTGAGGGTGGCTATTTTAATTTCCCATTCCCTAGGGAAATATGTGGGCTTTCCAGGTGGTTCAGTAATAAAGAATCCACCTGCAGTGCGGGAGTCATAGGAGACACAGGTTCAATCCCTGGGTCAGGAAGACCCCCTGGAGGAGGGCGTGGCAACCCACTCCAGTATTCTTGCCTGGAGAATCCTGTGGACAGAGGAGCCTGGTGAACTACAGTCCATAGGGTCGCAAAGAGTTGGACATGACCAAAGTGATTTAACACAGCAGCACAGGGTAATATGTGTCGAACTTGCCTGATGTCAGGAATAAGTGGCTGTAAATACATTGTAAATACAGATTACTACTCTCCTTTTTGTTTATAGAACTAGAAGTTCTAATGTAGGGCCTGGGGATTTTTATTTCTGCCCTGGGGTATTATATTTATTATGATGCAGAATTTCCTTATCATAAAACATTGTTCCAGCAGAGTATCTACCACAAAATGTCTCCAATACCAAAGCCCATAACTAAAGTCAAAGGGGGTAGGCCAGGTGTGTCCCAGGAACTTCTTACAGAATGCTCAAATCTGCACCTTCAGTGAGGAGCTTCACAGTGGCTTTTGCAAGTTAGTCCATTATGTAATATTCTTAAGTCCATCCTATTTGAGTTGGAACTTTTCCAAAACATAATTTAGTGACTAACGAAGTCACTAACCAACCAGTGACTTTCTACCACTCATCAAAGACAGGGAGGCATCATATGCATGATTAAGAAAACTCTTTGGAATTCTGCCAGCTTGCTCAGACTGAAGAGAACTTGCCTGCAGATCACTTCATGGACACCACACAACAATGGGCATGGCTACACCTGTGCTACTGATGGGCTAACTAATAGTCCAAGAGGCTAACTCAGTTTCCCAAAGACACCCAGTCAGCCAGGGTTATGACCAGAACACATTTCTGCTTGATAGTGTTTTTTGACATTACGCCCCTCTCTATTACAGTGTGTGCTTATGTGTGTGTGTGTTGGGAGGAAGTACATGTTCTGACTTGTTGATCACTCTCTGGTCATGGGCAGGATGGATGGGCTGGGGTGAGCATGTGGCCTTTGGCAATGTGTGTACAAGTTGTGCTGGCTTGTAGGGTCATGGAAGACCACTCTAGATAGGAAGTTGCTTTTCTAGAATCATCATCTCATCTAGGGGGCCCATTTTCAGTGTGACAAAGATGAAGACACTCCAAACCAAGAGACACAAACTTTGGTTTAGACTTCTCAGAATTTTTTTTTCTTCCTGCCTCCATTTTGGCACCAGTGTTTACAGAGGCTGAATGTTTTCTCTACACGCAGAAGATATATGGTCCTGTAGTATATTGCTGTGAGGAGCCTTGCTCTCTAGGGAGCTGGATTCCTGTGGATTTTGACAATGGATTCTTCCTAGAAACAGTTTAAGAACAAATTGTGTAGGGAATGCCTACTAGGCATTAAGGATAGCATTATTGAGTGGGAGTTATGTGGGTTTGAATGACTTTGTTATCCTTGGGTTCTGACAAAACACTTTGGGTATTATTTCATCTCAGAGATGACAACAGAGTGCCTTCCAAGTGATTCTAAATAAATAATTGGCCTTGACATTTGCTTAGGTTATTGTTATACTTTGTAATTTTAGGTCTTATGTAGAAAAATTTCAGAGCAAAAGTTCTGGTGAGGTAAAATAGTGTTCCAAGGCAGCTGGGTTGACATGGGGGTTCACACACATTGGGGGTTCATGAAGACTTAGCAGACTCTTAACATTCACACAGACTTTCCCCTAATTCTGGGGGCCTGAGGTTGGCTGGTTTTCCCTACTCCTACCCTCGTGATTATCTGTTCTCAGGTTACCATGAATTTATCATTTGAATTGGAACACTTTTGAGAGTGAGTAGGGGCACTATTAATAATTATGGTGAGGCAGCAAGTGTGAAATGGGATTATTTTGGCTAAAACTATTGTAAGGTCACGTTACACTACTCTCATTTTAGAGAGGAAGGCAAACCTCTTCCCCATGCTGATTCTTCCTGTGGTGAATGACCCTAAGCTGGGTAAATTACTGGATGCCAAACAAAGGGACAATAGAGAACCCATAAGTGCATAGGAAATAAGTAGTCAGATTAAGGAGAACACGTTTTCGGTAAGAAATAGTGAGGGGCCACCACCTTATGTCATTCATACAGTAAACTCATGGTGAGTCACTGTGACTTCTCTCTCACTCTCTGTCTTAGAGGTGAAGTTCAGAAGTGACATGGTTTTCACAGGCTTGTGTAGTGATACACTTACTTAAAATGAAAATGAAACCTGGCTTTTTAAGATGAAAAATAAATCTTATTTGGCTGCTGGGTTTGACAGTGAGTACCAGTTATTATGACAGATGTCCTCTAAGTCAAGTGAACTAACTCTTCAGCTCTGAGGTTTTGAAAAAACAATTTTTAAGCCATTTACATTTTACCATATGACATAAAGTACACCGTTAGCAATTATTAAACAAACAGCAATGTTTAAATGTTAACTTAAAGGTATAGGTGGTAAATAGCTTTTCGTGATTCTTTTAAGCAATAATCTTTGAAGACCTTTTGAAGTGTTTGCATTGAGGCTTCATTTTTGCTGTCCTGGTTTCCTCCCTCACAGTTGCTGTGTCATCCACAGTGGCCATCATATATTTTTTCAAATGTAACCTATCCCTTCCATACATGTGGACCACTGTGGACCCAATATCTCTTCAAGTGAACCTCATGTTGAGAAGGTGCCTGAAAGGAAGACCCTGCCATCTTGTCCAGTCAGGCAACTCAACTGTCCTGGCCTGGACATTTTCACCTGTGTTCGGTTTGTCAGGATTCAAGTATACTTATTTCTGGAAAACTTGGTAAGGCCAGTTTATTTCAAAACATATATACTTCCCCCTTCTATTTGGCAGCAACGAGGTACATTTCCCCCTCTTCTTTGTGATGGCATTTAAAAATTAACAGTAAGAAAACAAATTGCTTTAAAATTTGGCACAGCATGAAGATTATGGATGAGGCCATTAAGTAGATTTCTATTTACAGAATACCAGAATTTATACCCAAGCCATAGTAGTCAATCCAATTATATCTTTATTAGTTTGGCAAAAATTTCCCTGTACCTGAAAGGTTGCGGTTTTGTTTTACTTTGTTCTTCAGTGACTCTTAATACAGTGATATAGATTTAATCAAAAGGAAGGTGATTGAAAATTTTCTTGAGGAAACTGGACCTCAGTCTTCCTGGTCAGTGCACAGAGGAATAAAATCAGGTTTACACAGGACAGAAAATTATGATAGGAATGATCCCTTTAGTCTTCTTTGCAATTCTTAAACTCAAAGTAGCCAAAATGAAACTGGGAACTTGAGAAGAAGTTCATGAAAAGGACCTGCTGCTTTGGAGCAGGGGAGGGTAAGGAGGGCCAGGCAGGGCTGCTTTGCATGGTGGCTTGCCCACCTGTACAAAGGAGCTATCGTAAACATAGACATCATAATTGCATAAACGTGGAGGCAGGCTTCTTGGGCAGATAGGAATTCTTAATCTAATTCTTAGTCTGTATGTACGGATACGTCTGAAAAAGTAAGTTCTCTCTGATGAGGTCAACAGTGCTGCTGTACCTTTGGTATTGACAAGAAGATCTATAAAAAGTGTTTTATATTTTTGTAGATTCTTAGTTAGAAATGGCACCTTCCCAGATATTATTTTATTTGATTTCAACAAGAATAGTTCACCACGTGTGGAAATGGCATTCATGTTGAAGAAGGCAACTCAGAGCATTCTGGCAAGCCTGGAAGGTTTATAAAAAGCATCTTCCAGGATTATACTCTGCTTTTTGTGTAAAATCTACTCATATCAGCAAATTAGCCTGTGAAACAGTTAGTTGACTCATGACTAATTAAAGAATGTCTCTGTATCCAAGATGAAAATAATTAAATGAGTAATTTACAAAAATTATTTTTTAACATTTGACAGAGCTAATTATGCCACCACTGCTACTTTAGGTAACCCAAAACTAACTGCATTATAATTATAATGTATTTGACTGGCAAAAATTTAACCCATGGTTTCAGGCTTCAAAGATATTTTTTCTTCAGCTCCCAAACTAGTAATTTTTCACAAAAGTCCATTAAACTTTCTAAAATTATATATATACCATTAGAAGGTAAACAGATGCCACATTTTGTGTGCTATCGAGGTGAAGGATTGGGTATAAGTAGAGTACATTGAAATAGATGGGTCTGGAAATGGAAAAGATGAGTTGGCACATTAGATATTAATATTTGTATAGGATTTCTCCTTGTTTTCTTATTTTCACCTTTTTAAAATTATCAATTTAGCACTTAATATTCATGATTACAGTGAAGTTTTGACATATATTATGTTGTTCAAATAGGTGTTATGGGAAAACCCAAATGAACTTCCTGGTCAACCCAACACTTCACATGAAAGTCCTTACTTAATAAACTAGGATGTTAGTTCAATACACAGCAGGGGAAATTACATAAAATTGTTTTAACTATGATTTTTGTTCCATTTTTTCTATTTCTGCTGCTGCTCACTAGAATCAGACACTTATTTCATTGGACTTTTGTAATAAATAGCATGTTAAACAGTCTCTTGCCTTGTGGCCTCCTTTATGCTTCATTCTGCATCTTTAGATTAATCTTGAGTGCCTCCTTCATTTACACCTCTTCAGTGGCTCAGTAGTTGATATGTAAACTACTTAGCCTGCCAATCAAAAGTAGCCACGCTTATTTAGTAAGTATTTACCAAACATTGTTGTGTTTAATCCTCACAGTAACCCTTGTGGTAGATGCCATTATCCCCTTTCTGTTAAGAAGGAAAGAGAGGCTTAGAGAGTTTGAATTATATTTTTAAAGTCACACAGCTCCTAAGTGGTAGCACTGAGGTTGGAACCAATCTGCCTGATTCCAAGGACTATGAATGTAACTGCTCGGCTAGACTTCCTTCAGAGAGATTCTAAATCTGACCCTAGTTTAAAACCTTTTGCTGTCATGTCAATTGCTTTCCTTCATCTAGTATTATTCAGTTATTCATTCAAAAATATTTATTAAGCATCTCCCATGTGCCATAGACTGGTAAAGAATGGTTGTCCCCTGCCCTTCCATGGCTTGTGATCTTGTGATGCTATTTTTCCATGCAACCTGGTCAAATTACTGTTCCCTAAGCATGCAATGCACTTTTCCTTCCCCATGCTATTTTCCAGTGCCTTCTTGTCATATCCTGTTTATCCCTTGAGAACTCTCTTTTCCTTCTTCTCTATCATGTCTTCTTAAACCACTCAACCTTATGGAGATTTCTCCCTTTCTGAAGTTTCAGTTTATATTCTTACTCTAAGTTCAAACACTAGCTCTGCCACCAATTTAACTGTGTGACCTTGGGAAAGCTAGTTGACTTCTCCGCACCTTAGTTTCCTCATCTATGAATGAGAGTAACAAAAGTATCTATCCCATAGAGTTATTGTGAGGATGAAATAAATTTATTTACGTAAAGTGTTCAAAACAGTGCCTGACATATTAATAATATGTGGTAGCTTAATTAATAATCACTATTAATACTTTATTATTGTATGTTTTATTTGTAAAGAATCATGTGACATTCCTGGTGTTAAGTATCTAGTATTGCATCTCTCTTGTGTTATTCTTTTAAAACTATTTATACTTTTCTTTTCCTATGGCACTTACCAGAGTTATTTGTCCCACTCTAATTTTGCTCTGATTTTTCTTTATAAGAGAATTTCTTGTCAGAATAAATATTATCTTAATTTATAAAAGGGTCATATTTTAAGAAGTAAAAGACCAGGTGGTAATTTAGCCTTATTCTACTTATAGTCTTATGTTTTACTTAGCAATATAAAAAAAATCCAACTTTTCTTGTGGCTATATAATGTTTACTTGTATATAGTAATCTTAAAAATAAAGAATAGACTGAGGAATTCATTATAAAAATCCTTTACATTTGAGTCTACTAATTGTTACTAAACCTTGGATTCTGAAGCTGTCATCTGCTTTAAACAGTAGCCTCCCAAATAACTTGATCAAGAAAATTACCCCTTTTGCAGTGAAATAAATACTTGAAATATTTGAAAGGTTAAAGGAAAATGTGTGCATAGTGTTGATAAAAATGTTGAAGGAGCATTTTGTTCAGGAGAACAATCAGTTTATCTTTTTCTCATGAAATCTAGATGCCTGGGATAAATTCTGATTATGGAGATTTCATGATCTAAGAAAAGACAAATTCCTAGAGAGAGCTTGTAATTCCTTTCTAGTAATCTTTTTATTTTTCATATATATGAGAGTATGAACACAGATACATTGTTGATGAAGTGATATCCTAAGCTGAAGGAAGAAAAGTGGACATGAGGTGTGTGTGAATGCGGGAAAGGGAACTAATATGAGGGCTGCTCTTGGCCAGACACTCTGCTGGATGTTTTGCATGTTATTATTAGAGAATGTTCAAGAAGAATTTTTTTTTTTTCTGGTAGCAGGTAACAAGAACTCAAAGCAGCTTATTTTAAGCAAAAATAATTTACTTTACTATGTTAGTAAATCCAAGATTGAGAGACAGCTTTATGCTGGGGTACAGCTGATGCCAATGAGAATTGGTCTCTCTCATCTCTGCTTTTCTCTGTGTTAGCTTCACATTTAAGAAGACTATCCACGAAGAAGCAAAGGTAGCTGGCCATTGATTGATCTAGTCCAGGTTTACATTATTCTTTCGCTAGGAATTTCAGGAAAATCTAGTGGAGAAACTGATCAGCCTTCCCTGGATTTGGTGCACATCCTTGAATAACTGCTTTGGTCAGAGGGATGATGCAGTCTGATTGGCCTATCTGGGTTGCGTGTTCACCCTCATTCTGGTGGAAGCAAGGCTTTCCAAAATGAGATTGTGATGATGAGTATCCACTAGAAAAGACATAAAAACACTTTCTTATAAAATAAGCAATGGTAAAAACATTAATGCCCTTCTTGACTCTCTTTCTTAAACCCCTCAGTCCTGGGAGGTTGAGCATGTTTGTGTACATATCTGAGTGCAGTTCCTCTTCCGGATCTAGAGGGCAGTGCTGCTTTCAGTCTTAGAAAGGTGAGGGTCACATAGGGGACCCAGGGTGCATAATTTACCAGCACAGCATCAACTTAGTCTTCCTCTTGGTCTCACTCCAAACTCGGTAGTGCAGTTCTCCATTTATTGAGTTTTTGCTTTGACTGCTTGTTACTGGGTTCATTGTCCTGTTCCATAGGGTTACACCAATCTAACTTTATGATTACCTTCTTTTTACTCCCTTCTCCAGTTGCTGGGGATTCCAGTTTCTGCCATGTCATTTTTGGATTGAAATCTCGTTAACATCCCAGCTCTGGCAGGAATAGGTTTTCTTTCTGTAAACTTCTTATATAGAATTAAATACTGATTTCCTGATCCCTCTTTTCTGTGTTGCAACCCAACTCACTGTCAAAACATCTTCCATTATCTTGGCTATTAGATTCACCTACTTAAATGTTCATTCTTTCATCTGTTAAATAATTATACTGTTTTTCCTTGATAAATATTATTTTGGTTCTCTTAGGTGCTTAGTTCTAGGTTAGGGCTGGAAAGAAAAATAATGAATGGTTCCTACCATCAAGATTTTAGGTTAAAATCTTAAGGACTTCACTAGTGGTACAATATATAATAATCCACCTGCCAATGTAGGGGTCATGCGTTTGATCCCCTGGTTTAAGAGGGTTCCACATGCCGCAGAGCTGCTAAGCTTGTGTGCCACAACTACTGAACTCGCAGTCTAAAGACTGAGCTGAAACTACTGAGCCCACATGCACAGAGCCTGTGCTGTACAACAAGAGAAGCCACCACTGTGAGAAGCCCATGCCCTGCAACAGAGTAGTCCCTGCTCATCACAATTAGAGGAAGCCTGCATGTAGCAATAAAGACCCAAATCGGCCAAAAATAAACAATTTAGTGTAAAAAAAAATCTTAAGAAAAGATTGCTTAAAACTCTCCAAATCACTAGAGAGCACTAGGAATGCATATACAAAGGCCAGGCCTGAACAGAGGGTCAGGAAGGCTTCCTGTGAATGTGGTCCTTGGTCCTTGAATGACTGGTAGTTAGCTGGAAATGGGAGCTATCCAAGCAAGAGGAACAGAATCTGCAAAGGCTCAGAGTCGTGAGAGAATACACACACTAGAATTCTGTGTGTCATTTATATGGAAGAGTGTTAGCAGATAAGGAAATCAAGGTGTAGAAAGTGACAAGATCATGAGGGGTTTTTAAGTCATAGAGAGGTGTTTGATCTTTTTTCCTAAAATAATTATCTGTCATTCCCTTCTTGAGGAGACTCCCTTTATATTTATTCATTTGAGGATTTTGGTGAACAGCAACTGAATTCTGCCTGTCTTCTTTTCTGTGTGACATATGAGCCACATCAGTTCAGCTGAGCATTTAGACTTCTGTCTGAAGGGCTGTACTTAAAAACCAGTTCTGGATCACATTTTTTGAGATCCTTTTTGAATTTCCTGACTCTGCTGAGACTTACTCTCTTATACTCTAAATTTCTGAAAATATTTAGTGATGGGCTAATCTCAGAGATGATGGAGAAAAACCTCCCTTTTGGAGTAAGGCAGAGGAACCAGAGATCCAATTGCCAACATCCATTGGATCATCAAAAAAGCAAGAGAAAAACATCTACTTCTGCTTTGTTGACTATACCAAAGCCTTTGACTGTGTGGATCATGACAAACTGTGGAAAAAACTTAAAGAGATGGGAATACCAGACCACCTGACCTACCTCTTGAAAAACCTGTATGCAGGTCAGGAAGCAATGGTTAGAACTGGACATGGAGCCAACAGACTGGTTCCAAATTGGGAAAGGAGTACATCAAGGCTGTATATTGTCACCCTGCTTATTTAGCTTATATGCAGAGTACATCATGAGAATCGCTGGGTTGGATAAAGCAAGCGGGAATCAAGCTGGAATCAAGATTGTTGGGAGAAATATCAATAACCTCAGATATGCAGATGACACCACCCGTATGGCAGAAAGTGAAGAAGAACTAAAGAGCCTCTTGATGAAAGTGAAAGAGGAGAGTGAAAAAGTTGGCTTAAAACTCAGGAAACTAAGATGATGGCATCTGGTTCCATCACTTCATGGCAAATAGATAGGGAAACAGTGGAAACAGTTGCTGACTTTATTTTTCTGGGCTCCAAAATCACTGCAGATGGTGATTGCCCCCATGAAATGAAAAGACGCTTACTCCTTGGAAGGAAAGTTAAGACCAACCTAGATAGCATATTAAAAAGCAGAGACATTACTTTGTCAACAAAGGTCTATCTAGTCAAGGCTATGGTTTTACCAGCGGTCATGTATGCATGTGAGAGTTGGATTATAAAGAAAGTTAAGCACAGAAGAATTGATGGTTTTGAACTATGGTGTTGGAGAAGACACCTGAGAGTCCCCTGGACTGCAAAGAGATCCAACCAGTCCATCCTAAAGGAGATCAGTCCTAGTTGTTCATTGGTAGGACTGACGTTGAAGCTGAAACTCCAATACTTTGGCCACCTGATGTGAAGAACTAACTCATTGGAAAAGACCCTGATGCTGGGAAAGACTGAGGGCAGGAGGAGAAGGGGACGACAGAGGATGAGATGGTTGGATGGCATCATCCAATGGACATGGGTTTGGGTGAACTCTGGGAGTTGCTGATGGACAGGGAGGGCTAGTGTGCTGCAGTTCATGTGGTCGCAAAGAGTCAGACACGACTGAGCGACTGAACTGAACTGAACTGAAGGTCAACACAGCTCTGTTTTGCCACATTACAATGCTGCCGTTTCTTTCATAATGCCATTAGCAGAAGAGAAGTATTTAAAACAAACATCTAAGAAGTGTGCCTCTTAGGCTTCCCTGTTTCTTAATTCACTGCAGTTGTTTTCTAAGTAGGATGAACTGAGAAGTTCTGCAAAGTTGAGTCCAGTGCATATTTTCTCCTCCACAAAGTGGCAATAGGACTGAACGTTCTCCTTTGGAATTATGCTTTTAGATAAAGAACTTGTCTGGTGAAACTATCTTAAAAGAAAGCTATAGAATTGTAGCATCTTGGAGGAGTAACATGTTTACATAAGGATAACAGATACATGGCCTGTATGGTACCCATCCTCTACTTCTGCATATCAGTCATGGGACTCTTTGCTACTGAATCTCAATTGGGCCTTAGAATCTGTGCCAGAACATGCTCCAGAAGACATTACCAATTAATTAGAATAGGAGCAAAATCAGTTTGTTGTCAGTGCATGGATTGAGTTGGATTGAGTAGTGTATAAAGTTGATAGAGCAGAAAGCCATCAGTAGAGGGTCATTAAAGCACTTACCTTTTGGTAAATGTAGGGAGTTGGGGGAAGAGGATGTCTTTCTGACTGTAGAGGAGTGGAGTTTTAAAGAAAAATGGTATACCACAAACATAAGTCTTGGGACAGGGAAGTTCACAATTTGTCTCTAAACTACCTCTACCTGGTTACTTTGTATTTCTGTATGTTCTAATTCTCATAGGAAGGAGAACTGAGAAGCTGTATAAAAAAATAATAATAATAGCAACAAAAAAACCCAAATTATGTAATTAAAAATATTCACCCCATTAGTTTCTACCATTTCATAGATCTCTTAGGCTCCAGGGATGGTCTCTGCTGGGCAGAACACTGGCATAAAATAATCACACTGGAACCTTGTAAGGATTGTAATTTCTAAAGTTACCTATTGATTAGGAAGCTTCTCTCTTCTGATCCTGTCAGGTCACTGTAATTTATAGTTATTCCTAAGGTATTTTGAAGGATATCACTTCTTGTTTTCACCTTCTTGAATAGAGCTTCCAATTGGATGAGCCCATTTTATCTGAAGAAAGATTCTGTTGAATAGAATCTGTTTTGTTTATGCTCTTGCATGAGGTGTGACATACAAAAATAACAGTGCATCTCACTAAATTTAAAAGGTCCCTTCTGTCATCTGTGTACAGATATATTTCTAGGTGGTTTGATAGAACAACTCCTTAGAGAGTTTGACTTCAGAAAACTGTATTTAGGAGCAGTTAATAAATAATGCCTGAGTGTCGAATAGGTACTGAGGATATATTCCAAAAGGAAGACCCTGGAATCCAACCCACACAATGTTTCCATATTGGCCACCTTTCTTTAGATAGACTTGATGACTGGGGACTGTGGTCTTGAACAATTTGGGGGTTACTTTTTGTTTTGCAACTATTGGAACTTTTTTTAAAGCCCTATACAGTGAAGTTCATTTATATAGTTCTGAGTAATTTTTTCCTGTGCTATTGTTCATGTCTATGGCCCTGCCAAAAAGAACATAGGCTTCAAATTAATTTTTCCTACGCATACTATTTTATGTGTTCTGTCTTTATTTTTGTTGTTGTGAGGTCACCAATTTTGTTTTCTCTTTGGTATCCAATATTCTTGGACAATTTTCTGTGGCCTCAGAGAGACTCAGAGGGAACAGATGTTGTATAAATCGTATCCCCCGCATGTTTTCCCAGTTATATTTTCCTTTTGAAAGAAAAAGCAGAGGACAGCTCTTGTGTATTACAACTTTTTTTAATGCCCAAAGACTATTTATTAAATCTACCCTACCTCTATTGTGAGAGAGAATGCTGCTTTTCAAATGGAATGACTGGTAGTCTCCCGCTGCTCGGAGGTTGATAAAGGACATTTTGTAGATACCCATAACTCTGGATAGCATATATGAGCCACAAATATTCCCTTATGTGGAGATCTTTTGAAACTCATATTAAGTTCCTGCCAAAGTCAGCTAGTCCAGGACTGTGTGTCAAAAATCTTAGCAGTGATTAATCATTCTACTTGGTTGAAAGACAGAGACAACTTCAGTGTCTATAAACTTTATTATCTGGGTTAAATACCTATTATATCTATGGGCCTGTTCCAATTTGCCAAGTAAAGCCAGAAGTCCACGTCACAACTTTTGTCCTGTTTTTCTGTGTAAATGTTGTGCCCCCTCTGCTGCAAATATTTGAAATAAGCTGAATAAACAGGACACAGTAGGTAACCTGGGGAATGTTTTAATCAGAAATATTTTCACTCATGGGGTAAGGCTTTGTATAACCTACTAGGAGTTGTGATTTGAACCACCCATTGCAAGCAATAAAGCATTGAAATGAGGATGTATTTTTTTATCAGATTTCCAGCTCCATATTTATTTATTTATTTTGTCAGTTACTCATATAAAACTTCATTGTGAATTGTGCAGATGCATAACTCTACCTGCCTATTGGGCAATATGTACAAATGTCAACTTTTCTTCCCAGATAATTTTTTCCATTATGCTTTTTCTTCCAAGTGTCAGAAGATAATATAAAAACACAAATGCATTGAAAAGACAAGTGTGAAATAAAGTGTATCCTTTTGCATTGCACATCTTAGTATCGGGTAGCTGATTTCCAACTCACACTGGGTGCTAGTGTCTTCTAAATGATAATTTGGCCGTACAGCATCAACGTGGTGAGATATGAGAAAAAAGTTTGTTTATTTAGCTTTCTAAAAACATATTTTGCTGTAAACTGTATCCTAAAATGTCATGTAATATATATGTGTAATTTTTATGTACCATGTACACTAATAATAAACTGAACACCTATGTAATCACACCTATCTTATGAAATACATCCATACCTTCTAAGTCCTTTGCATGTCCTTTCCTGAAACCTCTCCTATCCATCTACTCAGAGATAACTTCTATTTTGAAAGCTGTTACCATCTCTTACTTAGGATTGTATATCTGCATGTTTCCATAAATTATTTTTGAGCATGCAGAATTCAAAAATGACTTTTGACTTTCTGTTAATATAAATAAATGCATACCTATGGCTGATTCATGTTGAAGTTTGACAGAAAACAGCAAAATCCTGTAAAGCAATTATCCTTCAATAAAAAAATTAATTAAAAATATATTTTGTCTGTTTATTTTGCTCAAGATTATGCTTCATGTTAATGTGGTTAGCTGTGGTTCATTTATTTTCACTACTGTACAGTATTCCTTTGTATGAAAGAAAATCCCCTACTATTTATTTTAGCCATTCTATCAAAGGTCATTTTGAGCTGATATTTATATTTTCTTATTGCAAAAATATTGCTAGAGAGATTCTGGTCCATGTTGCCTGGTGATTATGGATAAGAGTTTTTCTAAGATATGCATATATCTAGGAGTGGAGTTACTGAGTTGTAGAGTTTGGACAAATTCTACTTTCTCGATATTGCTATCCAGCAGTTGGTTTTTATTCAATTATTTTAAAAGTGTATTTTAAAGAAATCAAACTTGTGAATGCAATTTAAACTTGATGTTAAATTCTATTTTCCCCAGCCACCACATGCCAAGAGAATGGCCCCTGGTTTATAGTTATAAACTATAGATCTGCATGAAGTTGTTGTTGGTAGCTTTGCTGTATTTTTCTTTTCTTTCTTGTCCTTTCTGATTGTATGTAATTAGTCCAGACAAGTTTCGTTAGAGTAATGCCATGGTTCCTTGGCTGACTCATCCCTACAGTCTTTCCCATTAGTGATACAATGAACAGTCTTTCTCTGCATCTGTAACTAAAGTGGTCATAGGTTGTTTGATCTGTCACCCTATCCTTCTGGGAATAGTATTCCTCGTCTTTTTAAACAATTTTTAAAATTTATTTTTAATTGATAAAATATATGTAATATAAAATTTACCATCTCAACCATTTTAAAGAGCATAGTTTAATAGTAGTTTAATGTTCACATTGTGTCAATGCATGCTAAGTTGCTTCAGTTGTGTCTGACTCTTTGCCACCCCATGAGCTGCCAGGCTCCTCTGTCTATGTGATTCTCTAGGCAAGAATACTGGCATGGGTTGCCATTTCCTCCTCTAGGGGATCTTCCAGACCCAGGAATTGAACCCATGTCTCTTGTGGCTCCTACATTGCAAGAAGATTCTTTACTGGTGAGCCACGGGGGAAGCCCAGTGTTCACATTATTGTAGACCAGTTGCCAGAGCTCCTTTTATCTTGCAAACTGAAACTCTGTATCCATTAAACAATAATCCCCCATCCCTCTGTTCCCCCAGTTCCTGGCAATCACCATTCTACTTTCTATCTCTATGAATTTGACCACTCTAGGTACTTCACATAAGTGGTATCACATAGTATTTGTATTTTTGTGACTGTCATTTCACTTAGCAAACTGTCCTCAGGGATCATCTATGTTGTACCATGTGTGAGAATTTCCTTTATTTTTAAGATTGAATAATATTCCATTGTATGTTTTCCACATTGTTTTTCTATTCATTCATCAATGGGCATGTGTGTTGCTTCCAACTTTTGTCTTCTGTTGATAATACTGCTGTGAAAGGGGTGTACAAATACCACTTCAAGACCCTGCTTTCAGTTCTTTTGGGTACATACCCCAAAGTGGAGTTGCTATTGTACCTCCTCTTCTTTGAGGAGTGCTGCCCCCTACAGGTGGTGCTAGTGGTAAAGAATCTGCCTTCCAGTGTAGGTGATGTAGGAGATGTGAGTTCAATCCCTGGGTCGGGAAGACCCCCTGGAGAAGGAAATGGCCACCCACTCCAGTATTCTTGCCTGGAGAATGCCATGGACAGAGGAGCCTGGCAGCCTATAGTCTACAGCGTCGCAGAGTTGGTCACGACTGAAGCGACATGGCATGCATGCATACACCCCTAACCCCATTCCAACTGTGTGGTTCTGGTGAAAGCTGCCAATTCAGTCAACACCATGCCTTTTCTTGTCACAGTTGACTGGCCGACAGATGAATATCTGATCCAAACAAAGTCAATAAGAGTTCTTCCCTGGGAGTTTTCAGAGCAGAGAAAATAATTCAACCTTCTCTGTGGTGGAAGCTGTGACGCTTAGATGCTGTCACTGGCCAGATGCTGTGTCATGTGGAGATGACCCTTCTATGAGAGGAGAAAATGAAACCATTAGGCAGAAAAAAAGTAGAGATTAAAAAGTTTTTCTGCCGATGTGTATGCCCATATAAGAAATGAATCGCCAGTCTAGGTTTGATGCAGGATACAGGATGCTTGGGGCTGGTGCACTGGGATGACCCAGAGAGATGGTATGGGAAGGGAGGTGGGAGGGGGATTCAGGATTGGGAACTCAGGTACACCAGTGGCGGATTCATGATTATGTATGGCAAAACCAATACAGTATTGTAAAGTAAAATGAAGTAAAATTAAAAAAAAAATAAAAAGTTTTTCTGACACCTTCTTTCCTGTTCTTTCTCCAGTCATATGACCTAATAAATTCCTCCCTTTAGTCAGTCAGTTTGAGTAGAATTTCTATTTTTTGTAGCAAAAAATATAGTGACTAAAAAAGTGACATAATTATACCTGCCTTATGCCCTAGGTAAATTCAACTTTATTTTGGTCAAAGGTCAACATTGATTTCTACAATTCTGAAGGCTGTTTTAATGAAATGAGAAGAAATATAATGATATAGAACAGATTTAATTGTGTACCACATCCCCTATTGAAACTGGCAGTCGGAAAGAATGAAACTGATAAAGTTTGAAATTAAACATATTTCTATAGTAGGTAATAGAATTTCATTGTTGTACCTAGTGGGAAGGTATATGTCTTCTCTTCTCCTTCATATAGGAGAAAAATATGATGTTCAGAGTATTTGTGGCTGGTTTAAGATAGTTGCTAAGTTGCTCCTTTGAGATTCTAGAAGGAGTTGTGAACAGAACATTAAATTATGGGGCATTTTCTGATGTGTGCATCCTAAGCCACGAGGGATTTGTTGATGTGTTAATGAAAATAGTTGATTGAAGTAATATAAAACCTTAGAATAGAAGGTGATTTTGAGGGACAGAAGTTTAAATGCGTGCTCCCTTTTTTGTTTTGGACTGAAAATAAAATTAGAGTAAAATCTTCATCCTGTATGGGGGAGACTCCAGATAGGGAAGAAATTTGAACTTCTCCAAGAAAGAGTTATAGAAGATGCTGATAACCAGGAGATTAAGAAATGAGATAGAGGGCTACAATTGACGACTTCAGTCTTTAGATATTATTTCACTTTTTAAAAGTTGGTAACAAGTTGTAAAGTGATTTCCCATGGTGTTGGCAGAGTAGGTGTCGGGGAATAGAACAATTGCTCCTTTGAGGGAGCTTGTTGGGTGTTTGCCTCCTGTAGTTAGATTTTTCTCTTTAAGAGAGCCATCTGCTTCATTAAACTTTCCAAGATCAGGCACTATCTACAGGGAGTTCCACAATACCTTAAAACTGAGAGCTGAAGCAAAGTTTTAAGTTGCTGCCAGAAAACCAGATGTTAACCAGATTGTCAAGCTCTTTTTTCTTTCCAGAACCAAAGATTTCAAGTGAGACTGAGTGAATGCAAATGTTGGACCATCCTTATAGTTAGAATTGGGAGCCAGCATTAGCCTCCTTTGGCCTCTGTTCATGAAGCACCTCCAGACTCAGTCAAAGGGAACTCTATTTATGGTTTAAAAAAAAGAGGGAGTGTAGAGGGAGAAATTCTGGCCTTTCACATTGTCTAGTGCACATTCCTTACTGAGAAATTATACATGCTAAATGCTGGGGAATTCAATAGATATTCCCAGGGCTGTTTCCCTAATCCAACATACATTTCTCCAAGTTTTGGTTGGGTTTTCATTTCTAATTGTACCCTGCAGACTGCCTACTGATCTCAAAAAGATTGAATGGAGGGAAAATATGTAATGGAAACTGAAAATGAAAACTGCTCCTTTTACGTCCCCCAAGAACTGACATTTGAATATCTGAATTATTTGGACTAGGTCTCTCACTCGAGATTTGCAGGCATGAAAATAAGTATATGATTTCTAGAAACAAATGCTGAGTGGGGCTATGTGGTTCAATACTCTGGGGGGTAGGAAAGCATCCATTTTTATTTTGACAAGTGCTAATATATTTCCTGGGATTAGGGAGTTCAAAGGTTCTCCCTATACCAACCAAACAAGGTAACATTCATGTGTTTTTAGGGATCCAAAACTTATTTTCTCCTTTTAACCTCTTTTCAAATTAAACTAAATCAAACACCAAGCAACTGAACAGCAACAGCAAAGCAAAACAAAAACAGTCTTATATTGTGGGTCTTATAGTTTCAAAATAGAAAAATATGTTTTAGGTGAATCTATTCTAACATTAACTATTATTCTCTCATTTCATTATACAGAATCAAGCAAGAAAAACCTCAATTCTGTTGACAGGTTTGATTTATCTAACATGGCTTTTAATTTAATATTTTACTATTTAAATAGGTCTTTATAATTATTGTTATTGAAGTATAGTTGCTGTACAATATTAAGTTATAGGTACTCATCTCACACGCTGGTAAAGTAATGCTCAAAATTCTCCAAGCCAGGCTTCAGCAACACGTGAACTTCCAGATGTTCAAGCTGGTTTTAGAAAAGGCAGAGGAACCAGAGATCAAACTTCCAACATCCGCTGGATCATGCAAAAAGCAAGAGAGTTCCAGAAAAACATCTATTTCTGCTTTATTGACTATGCCAAAGCCTTTGACTGTGTGGATCACAATAAACTGTGGAAAATTCTTCAAGAGATGGGAATCCCAGACCACCTGACCTGCCTCTTGAGAAATCTGTATGCAGGTGAGGAAGCAACAGTTAGAACTGGACATGAAACAACAGACTGGTTCCAAATAGGAAAAGGAGTACGTCAAGGCTGTATATTTTCACCCTGCTGATTTAACTTATATGCAGAGTACATCATGAGATGCTGGGCTGGAAGAAGCACAGGCTGGAATCAAGATTGCCAGGAGAAATATCAATAACCTGAGATATGCAGATGACACCACCCTTATGGCAGAAAGTGAAGAGGAACTAAAAAGCCTCTTGATGAAAGTGAAAGAGGACAGTGAAAAAGTTGGCTTAAAGGTCAACATTCAGAAAACAAAGATCGTGGCATCTGGTCCCATCACTTCATGGGAAACAGATGGGGAAACAGTATCAGACTTTATTCTTTTGGGCTCCAAAATCACTGCAGATGGTGACTGCAGCCATGAAATTAAAAGACGCTTACTCCTTGGAAGAAAAGTTATGACCAACCTAGATAGCATGTTGAAAAGCAGAGACATTACTTTGCCAACAAGGGTCCATCTAGTCAAGGCTATAGTTTTCCCGGTAGTCATGTATGGATGTGAGAGTTGGACTGTGAAGAAGGCTGAGCGCTGAAGAATTGATGCTTTTGAAGTGTGGTGTTGGAGAAGACTCTTGAGAGTCCCTTGGACTGCAAGGAGATCCAACCAGTCCATTCTAAAGGAGGTCAGCCCTGGGTGTTCTTTGGAAGGAATGATGCTAATGCTGAAACTCCAGTACTTTGGCCACCTCATGCAAAGAGTTGACTCATTGGAAAAGACTCTGATGCTGGGAGGGATTGAGGGCAGGAGGAGAAGGGGACGACAGAGGATGAGATGGCTCGATGGCATCACTGACTCAATGAACGTGAGTCTGAGTGAACTCCGGGAGATGGTGATGGACAGGGAGGCCTGGCGTGCTGCGATTCATGGGGTCGCAAAGAGTTGGACACGACTGATTGACTGAACTGAACTGAACCGATAGAATATAGTGATTCACAATTTTTAAAGATTATACTCCATTTATGAAATGGTTAATATGAAATTTTGTTTATATTCTCTGTGTTATACAGTATATCCTTATATACCTTACAATCCTTACCTCTATATTGCCCCTCATCCTTTCTTTCTCTCTAACCACTAATTTGTTCTCTCTCTCTGTGAGTCTGCTTCTTTTGTGTAATATTAATCAGCTTGTTGTGTTTTTTAAATGCTGCGTATATGATATTATACCGTATTTGTCTTTCTCTGTCTGACTTTATTTAATTTAGCATAATGCCTTCCACTTCCATCCGTGTTGCTGCAAATGGCAAAATTTCATTCTTTTATTCTATTAAAATAATTTGTTTAAATTATTATTTATTTAACTGAAGTTGGCCATATTTATTTAACTGAATCCATAGCTATTAATGGGCTTCCCAGGTAGCTTAATGGGTAAAGAACCCGCCTGCCAGTGAAGGAGATGTAAGAAGTGCAGGTTTGGTCCCTGGCCTGGAAGATTCCCTTGGAAGAGGGCATGACAACCCACTCCAGTATTCTTGTCTGGAGAATCCCCATGGACAGAGGAGCTTGGTGGGCTACAGTCGGTGGGGTCACAAAGAGTCGGACATGACTGAGCGACTGACACACACACACACACACACACACAATTATTAATACTTATGAAAATCTTTTAATAGCACTAGGAGAATAAAAATACATTGAATTCTTGGCGTGCCAGATGTAAAGATCTTCCATACATATACCTGAATGTCCTGATTCTGTTTTTGACCCACTGATGTGTCTAACTGTCATAATATGCTGTTATATGATGAAAATGTTCTTTAGACACACATATATGTATGCTTCTATTATTTAAAGGTATTTCAATTAAATTGCTCATTTCCATCACTGGAGTCTGCAAATATTTGGACTCATATTATTGTCATAGTTGATTTCAATAATAGAAGGAAGAACTGGCTTAACACATCTCATAACATGTGTTTAGTTGCTAAGTCATGTCCGACTTTGCAACCCCATGAACTGTAGCATGCCAGGCTCCTCTGTCTTCCACTGTCTGTCAGGGTTTGCGCAAATTCATGTTCATTGAGTCTCTGATGCTATCTCACCATCTCATCCTCTGCCACCACCTTCTCCTTTTGCCTTCAGTCTTTCCCAGCATCAGGAAAGACTTTTCTAATGAGTTGACTCTTTGCATCAGGTGGCCAAAGTGTTGGAGCTTCAGCTTCAACATCAGTCCTTCCAATGAATATTCAGGGTTGATCTATTTCTTGATTTCCTTTAGGGTTAACTGGTTTGATCTCCTTGCAGTTCAAGGAGATGTGTAGGGTCAGGGATATTCCATTTATTAGTGTCCTTCATTCTTCACCTACATCAGAGGCCTACTTCTGTTCAGCTTCCTTGAGGACCCTCATGGAGAGTTGAATGAAACAACTCTTCCATTGCTAAGGAAGGAAAAGCCTACATTTCCTACATTTCTCCCTTTACAGATAGAGTTTTTTTTGTTCACAGAAAGAAAATTCTTATTTACCAATTTCAAAAGATATAAATTGCTATATTAACATCACCTCTCAACTCTGTAGGCTTTTCCATAGCTGCTTTGGTGATCATTTATGATATTTTACATCTTTCTCTTTTTAGCGCATACTATCCAATCAAATCAGTGTAGCCTTCTGAAGCACTCGTTTGCAGCTGCAGGAGAAACATCCTGTTCCCTGTAATAACAATAGTTTAAGATTGCTGGCATCAATTTTTTCCTTCACTACTGGCAAGCAGAAAGCTCATCATCATGGGTACACTGCTCTTTTTCCAACTGTATTTCCTTCTCTCCAAGTAACAATGTATTATACTATCACTCCCTAGAAAACCTTGGGTTTCTGCTACTCAACCATAGAGCTGCTACAGACAGAATAGTTTTCTTATCGAATGAGCCATGGATTTTAAAACTGCCAATTCAATATGAATTAACATCAAGTTTCACTTAAAAAATGAGAATATCACTCAAAGAACATTTGAAACCGAAAAAGCAGTCACATCTTTAAAAAAAATTTAATCATCATAATCCCTTTTCAAGAATTCTCTTCACTCCTAGAATCTGCAAATAATATGCTCCAGATTTTCTTTACAAATCTGAGTAGTCTGCCTTTCACTTTTCCAAGTATGAGAAACTTCTTGGCTATTTGCCTGGGTTATGCAGCTCCTATACTACCAAACCAAATTTGAATCCATTTTAGACCAATACTGATATAAAAAAAGAGAAAGCCCTGCAGAGCTCTCAGCAGTACAAACAACTAAATATAGCTTTTGACCATTCTAACACTAGAACTAAATTGTGAGTTCCTTTTTGGCAGAGGCCATGCCTCTTTCTTTCCATCTTCCCACTTCTGCCTATCACAGAACTGAGCGTGTTGTAGGTACTCAATAAATACTCTGAACAATTATGTCTCTTTTTTTCTCCAGTTCAAAAAGCACACTCATTAGACAGCTTTAAGAAAATGTAAGAAGAAGAAAAAATTCACTCAAGGCCATGCAAGCCAAATTTCAGCACAGTTGGTTTAGTAAATGCATAGTTTGAAGAAAGGCCTCTATTGACTGTGCTGGTGCCAACTGTCGGGTCATTTCCCCAGCCTCGCTCTTTCTCATTCCCTGTAATCCTCAAAATAGTTCTTAAATATCTTTGCATATGAAAAATTCACATCTGCCATGACTATAGCTGGCTGAATGAGACATCACATTCATACTACTATGCCCCTGTTGTTGGGTTTAAGGGAATTCAGAAATTTACATATTGATAATTGTATCAGAGCCCTCGTATCTATCCAGTCACTTATGTAATGAGTGCTCACCAAGAACTGGGTCATTCTATGCTCTAAGAAAACTATAGTGAACACAATAGACCTGTCTCTTTCATCCTAGAGCATAACACTTGGTGAGAGAGAACAGAAATAAAACAAGCAAGCAATAGAGTAAGCATAGAATTCTGAGAAAATCAGAAAGTCAAGAGGAATCGGAGTTGCTTTAAAAAAAATTTATTGTGGTATAGTTGATTTAAAATGTTGTGTTAGTTTCAGGTGCACAGTAAATTGATTTATATATTTGTATAAAGTGAACATATATTCTTTTTCAGATTCTTTGCCCATATACGTCATCACAGAATATTGAATAGAGTTCTCTGTGCTGTGAAGTAGATCTTTGTTGGTTATCTGTGTTACATACATATACTAGTGTGGGTTTGTTAATCCCAAGCTCCTGGTTTATCCCTCCTTCCCCACACTACATTTCCCCTTTGGTAATTGTAAAGTTTGATTTCACTATCTGTAAGTCTGTTTCTGTTTTATAAATAAGTTCACGTGTCATTTTTAAAATTAGATTCCACACATGAGTGATAGCCTATGATATTTGTCTTTCTCTGTTGACTTACTTCACTTAGTGTGATAATCTCTAGGTCCAGCCATGTTGCTGCAAATGGCATTTTTCATTCTTATTATGACTGAGTAATATTCCATTCTATATATGTACCATAACATCTTTATCCCTTCATCTGTTGATAGGCATTTAGGTTTCTTCTATCTCTTGGCTGTTGTAAGCAGTGCTGCAGTGAACACTGAAGTGTTTGTGTCCTTCTGAACTGGTTTTCTCTGGATATATGCCCAGGGGTAGAATTTCTGGATCATATGGTAGTTCTATTTCCAGCTTTTTAAAGAACCTCCATACTCTTCTCCATAGTGGCTATAACCAGTTTACATTCCCACCAACAATGTAGGAGGGGATTCCCTTTAATCCACACCATCTCCAATATTTAATGTTCATTTTGTTGAGATATTTGCATTTCTGTTTACCAGGGATATTGACTGGTTTTCTTCTCTTGTACTGTCTTTATCTAGCTTTTGTATCAGAGTAATTTTGACCTTTTAAATGATTTTGAAAGTGTTCCTTTCTCTTCAGTTTTTTGGAAGTGTTTGAGAATTGGTGGTAAGTCTTAAAATATTTAGTAGAATTGATCAGTGAAAACATCTGATTCTAGGCTTTTGTTGTTGCTGTTGGGAGATTTTTGATACTAACTAAGTCTCCTTATTTTTTGTTGATCTGTTCAGATTTTATTTTTCTTCAGAATTCAGTCTTGGTAGTTTGCAGGTTTCTAGGAAAGTATCCATTTCTTCTAGGTTGTCTAATTAGTCAAAGTATAACTGTTCACAGTATCTCATGATCATTTGTATCTGTGAAGTATTAATTGTGATGGCTCCTGTTTTGAGCCTTCTCTCTTTATTCTTTGGTTAGTCTACCTAAGATTTATTAATTTTGTTTCTATTTTCAAAGAACTGATTTTTAATTTTGTTAATCTTTTCTATTTTCCCCTATTCTCTATTCCACTCATTTCTGCTCCAGTCTTTTTTATTTCCTTCTTTCTGCCAATTCTGGGCTTACTTTGTTCTTTCTTTTTATTTCCTTGAAGTATAATGTCAGACTTTATTTGAGATCTTTCTTTTTTATTGATGTAAGTGTTCATAGCTATGAACTTTCATCTTAGAATTGTTTTTGCTATATCCCATAAATTTTTATATTCTATGTTTCTCTTTTATTTGTCTTGCTGTCAAGATTTTTTAAATTTCCCTTTTAATTTCTTCTTTGATCTTTGGTTGTGGTCAAGAAAGTTGTTTAATTTTTATGTCTTTGTGTATTTTCCAACTTTCTTTTTGTTATTGATTTTTAGTTTCGTATCATGTGTCAAAACAGATCCTGGAAATAAGTTTGATCTTCTTGAATTTGTTTTTGTGGCCTAACATAGATCTATCCTAGAAAATATTTCACACGCTTGATAAAGAGTGTGTATTCTGTTGCTGTTCGATGTTTTTTGTATGTCTGTTAGGTCCATTTGATATGATGTTGTTCAGATCTGCTGTTCCCTTATTGATTCTGTCTGGATAATCTGTCCATTGTTGAGAGTAGAGTATCAGAATCTCCAATTATTATTGTATTGCTGTTTATTTCTCTTCTTAGTTGTTAGTATTCGTTTTATATATTTAGGTCCTCTGATGTTGAGTGCATGCATATTTACAATTTTTATACCTTCTTGAATTGATCCTTTAATCATTATATTATGACCTTTTGTCTCTTGTGACCATTATTAAAGTATTTTTTGTTTTTTTTTTGCTATGGGCTGTCTTTTCATTACCATTTTCTTGAAATTTTTCCATCCCTTTACTCTCAATCTATATGTGTCCTTAAAGCTATAGTGTCTTGTAGGCAGCAAATCATTGTATTTTGTATTTTAATTTTAAAATAAAAAAATCTATTCATCCATTCTGTCTTTGAATAGAAAATTTAATTGATTTACATTGAAGGTAATTATTGATGGTAGGAACTTCCTATTGGCATTTTTATTGTTTTTGGATCCCTTATTCCTTGCTGCTTCTCTTACTGTCTTTGTCATTTGAAGACTTTTGGGGTAGTATGCTTTGATTTTTTTGATCATAATCTTTTACTTATTTATTACAGATTTTTCCATTGTGGTTATCATGAAACTTAAAATATTTTATAGTTATAATATGCTGTTTTGAGTTGATAACTTTGATAGCATACAGAAACAATATTTTTTTCTTCTCTCCCCTCTTACATTTAAGATTTTGGTGTTACAATATTTCTTTTATTTGTGTTGTGTATCCAATACACAATTAGTATGTAGTTTTAAAAAATGTTTATTTTTTAACTTTTAGGCCAGAATTGTGATTTATTCACCATTATTACAATATTAGGGAATGTGGCTTCATGATATATTTACCATTTCCAGTGAGTTTTACACATTATGTGTTTTTTACCATATTGATTACATTAAGTCCCTTAGGTACGATCAAGTTCCATTCCTAGAGTGCATTTGTGAGACCAATTTGTTTGTTAAGTCCAACAAAGTTAGCCTAGTTACCCAACTAACACAATTAGTTATATAGTACTATATTGCTATAGATTTACAATACTTTTCACATAAATAATATATAAAAAACAAACACAAAGAATTGAAAAACATTTTTAATCTTACAATATAGTACCTTGAAAAGTATAGTAGTACCAGCTACATTACCACTGCTTTTATGCTTACTTCTGAACATCCTGGGCTTGAAATAAAGATAGTGTACTACTGTACTCTATATAGTACTATACAGTAAAGTACACAAAAGTACAGCCATTCATACTGTTTATAGAGGATGGTACCATTTATAAAGGAGGAATGCATGTGACAGTGTGCTCCGCAACTAGATGATACTGGGCTAAACTCCATGTTCAGACAGGGTCACAGATCAAGGTCTTCAGCTGGACAGAGGCTCAGGCTGTATTCTGTGATCAGGCAGGGCCACAGGGTGTGCTCCACAGTTGGGAAAGGTTGCTGGCTGGGCTCTCTGGTTGGGTAGAGCCTCCAACTGTACTTTCCAGTTGGGTGGGGCTGGAGACTGAACTGTAGTCAGGCTAGGTCACTGTCTGGGCTCCCTGGTTGAGTGGGACTTCAGGCTATGCTCTGCAATTGGGTGACTTCACTAGCTAGCCACCCTCCCTGGACAAAGCCATAAGCTGTGCACAGAATTTAGGCTGACTGTAGGGTCAGGTTTGTAGGCTGGACTCCAATGCTGCTCAGGATCACTGTTCAGGCTTGCTGATTGTGTGAGACTAGAAGTTACCTCAACAGTTGGGCAGGGCTGCTGGCTGCTGGGCAGCTCCATAGCTGGTACAGCTCATTGGCTAGGGATCCAAGTTAGGCAGAACTATCAGCCGAGCTCCCTGGCTAGACAGGTCCATCATTTCAGCTCTGCTAATGGGCAGAGTTGCTGGCTTAGAAATCTGCTTTGGCATTACTGTAAGCAGGAAGGTTGTCCATCATAATCTGATTGTTGCTGTAAGCTCTGGCCCCTTCTCCGTCTCTATCTGATCACCAGTGGTTGAGCTCCTCAGGTTCCCCTCGTATTCCCTGTAAGGGCCTGAGTGGGCCTCCTAGGGAAGCATCCCACAATGTTGAGGAACCTGGTTGTCCACTTTGGGCTTACTTTCTCTCCAAGACAGATCTTAGGCCAGGGTTGAGGTAGGCCTTTCGTCCTATGGCACTGTACGGGTTCGGGGCAGAGGTGGTGCAGTCAAAGTGCATGCCTCTTTTCTTTCTAAGGCAGTCCTTCTTTGTCTGTGTGGTCCAGGGGGCTTCAGCCTCATCCTCAGATTCTTGGATTTTCACAGTGGTATTTTGTCTGTGAAGAGTTGCTCGTTGATCTTCTTGTGAGAGAGACTGAAGTCAGGAACAAACAACGTCACCATTTTGATGATATCACTCCTCTTTTCATGATCTGCTGATTTCTGAAGTTTATCCTTGGACCTTATGCACATAGGAAGAATTAGAGCTATGCTGTGCATTTGAAGATAATTAGTATCTTTACATAATGTGTGAGAGGAAACTATTTTAGTCATGTTCTATCACCTCGAAAGCATGACCTGAAAGAATGTAAAAGCAGAATAGCTTTATTTTCCTTAAATTGTGTGTGTGATAAAGGGCATTTCTAACAACAGGTTGTTGTTGTTGTTCAGTTGATCAGTCGTGTCCAGCTCTTTGCAACCCAATGGACTGCAGCACGCCAGGCTTCCCTGACCATTACCATCTCCTGGAGCTTGCTCAAACTATGTCCATTGAGTTGGTGATGCCATCCAACCATCTTGTCCTTTGTTGTCCCCTTTTCCTCCTCCCTTCAGTCTTTCCCAGCATCAGGATCTTTTCTAATGAGTCAGTCTTTGTAGTAGGTGGTTGAAGTATTGGAGCATCAGCTTCAGCATCAGTCCTTCCAACGAATATTCAGGACTGATTTCCTTTAGGATGGACTGATTGGATTTCCTTGCAGTCCAAGGGACTCTCAAGAGTCTTCTCCAACACCACAGTTCAAAAGCATCAATTCTTTGGTGCTCAGCCTTCTTTATGATCCAATTCTCATATCCATAAATGACTACTGGAAAAACCATAGCTTTGACTATACAGACTTTGTATATAGCTTTGACTATATTACTTTGTCGGCAAAGTAATGTCTCTGCTTTTTAATACGCTGTCTAGGTTTGTCATAACTTTCCTTCCAAGGAGCAAGTGTCTTTTAATGTCATGGCTGTAGTCACCATCTGCAGTGATTTTGGAGCCCAAGAAAATAAAGTCTGTCACTGTTTCCACTGTTTTTCCATATATTTGCCATGAAGTGATGGGACCGGAT
The DNA here is from genome assembly GCF_032405125.1 of Capricornis sumatraensis. Lineage (NCBI taxonomy): Eukaryota > Metazoa > Chordata > Mammalia > Artiodactyla > Bovidae > Capricornis > Capricornis sumatraensis. The sequence goes on along the minus strand of NC_091074.1, from coordinate 55,814,842 downwards.
GCCATGATCTTAGTTATTTGAATGTTGAATTTTAAGCCAGCTTTTTCACTTTCCTCTTTCACTTTCATCAAGACGCTCTTTAGTTCCTCTTCACTTTCTGCTGTAAGGATGGTATCATCTGCATATCTGCTGCTGCTGCTGCTGAGTCACTTCAGTCATGTCCGACTCTGTGCAACCCCAAAGACGGCAGCCCACCAGTCTCCACCGTCGTTGGGATTCTCCAGGCAAGAACACTGGAGTGGGTTGCCATTTCCTTCTCCAATGCAAGAAAGTGAGAAGTGAAAGTGAAGTCGCTCAGTCGTGTCTGACTCTTAGCAACCCCATGGACTGCAGCCTACCAGGCTCCTCCATCCGTGGGATTTTCCAGGCAAGGGTACTGGAGTGGGTTCTGCATATCTGAGGTTACTGTTTATTCCTCCTGGCAATCTTGATTCTGGCTTGTGCTTCATCCAGCCCAGGATTTTGCATGATGTACTCTGCATATAAGTTAAATAAGCAGGGTGACAATATACAGCCTTGAGATACTACTTTCCCAACTTTGAACCAGTCCATTGTTCCATCTCCAATTCTAACTGTTGTTTCTTGACCTGCATAAAGGTTTCTCAGGAGGCAGTTAAGGTGGTCTGGTATTCCCATCTCTTTAATAATTTTCTATCTTTTTGTGATCTACACAAATGCTTTAGTGTAGTCAGTGAAGCAGAAGTAGAGGTTTTTTCTGGTATTCTCTTGTTTTTTTCTATGATCCAATGGATGTGCGTCATTTGCTAGCAACAGGTAGCAGTTTTCAAATGACTTGAATAAAAAATCATGAAGACTGCAGAATCTCAGTATGCATGTGAGAGTTGGACTGTAAAGAAAGCTGAGTGCTGAAGAATTGATGCTTTTGAACTGTGGTGTTGGAGAAGACTCTTCAGAGTCCCTTGGACTGCAAGGAGATCCAACCAGTCCATCCTAAAGGAGATCAGTCTTGGGTGTTCATTGGAAGGACTGATATTGAAGCTGAAACTCCAATATTTTGGCCACCTGAGTGAAGAGTTGACTCATTTGAAAAGACCCTGATGCTGGGCAGAAGGAGAAGGGGATGACAGAGGATGAGATGGTTGGATGGCATCACCAACTCAATGGACAGGAGTTTGGGTAAACTCTAGGAGTTGGTGATGGACAGGGAGGCCTGGTGTGCTGTGGTTCATGGGGTCACAAAGAGTCAGACATGGCTGAGCGACTAAACTGAACTGATGCTTACTTATTAACAGTGAGACCATAAGCATGTTAAACCTCTCTGAACCTCAGTTTGCTCATCTGTAAGATGGGGAAATTTTCTGTTTTACAGCTTTCTTAAGGACATTAAATGAAATATTCTCTCTGGAACTTTATGTCCAAAGCCTGGCATTTAATAGACATGCAATGGATATAAGCATTCTCATTCGTTATGGATGATTGAAGAACCTGTGCATTATTCAGTATCTGGAAGCTGAGAATAATTTGAAAGGCTCACTTTCAGTTCAAATACCACAGTGATTCTTAAAAAAAAAAAAAAGATGATAAATAGTCTTATAAAGTAAAAACTTATACTTTAAAACCATTCAGATATGTAAATTGTATAGATCTGTGAAAATACAGTAATAAATTCTAATAACAATAACTATAAGAAAAACAAAAGTAATGATAGTAGCTATAATTAATTATAAGTTTATTTTGCTCACAGAGAAGATGATCTTATTTAATGTTTATTAAATAAGATAAACACTTGGATATTTATTATCCACATTTTTTGGATGTGGAGGTATAGAGATTAATTGCTCAAGTTCATGTAACTAGTAAGTAGAATTCCCAGAGCTGGGAACTATTCTGTCTTAATCTAAAGTCCAAGATCTGATGTGACCAGTACCACTTTGGATCCTAGGCCTATGGACCCTTGCCTTGCATTCTACACTTAAAAGGATCTCTTCTGACCCTCCTTTGGTGTGTCTTTTCCTTACGGGCCAGAGTCTGAGGAGCCAGAGGGACATGCTCACCCAGAGCCTGTGACCTCTTCTATACAACTTGGATTACTCCAGGCCTTGAAATTTGCATTCAGAGTCCCCAGCCAGCTTCCCAAACTTCTTTAGACTGATACCCAGTATATCCTCCTGAGCATGGGCCATCCATGGTGTGCACGCCCCAAGTGGGCTTGTGAGCTGGTGTGTACGCAAATGGACAGATGGGGCAGCTTGAGGTGCTGGCTGAAATTGAGGGTGATAAAAGGAGGTGGCTTGAATGCAACCAGGGTACTGTTATGTTCTCCTGGGGGCTGGCTGTTGCATTCTGGCCTGTACATTTCAGGAGTTCAAGAATTCTAAATCTGAATCTGGTTTTTCAGATCATAGTGAAGGCATTTTTCTCAAGAGAGGAGATACAACAAATTATATTTGATAGTTTCCTGTCTTGATTGATAACTTTTAGTTTTTGAGGATAGTTGCAAGAGCTAATTTAAAAGAAAAAACACTTTCTGCTCATTCAGATATCTGGATTATTAGGAGGTCTGTCTGTGGTAATTACTTTTTCCTTGGATATGGGCCTTTTTTTTTGGCTGTGCTGGGTCTTCCTTGCTATGTGGGCTTTTCTCTGGTGGCAGGGAGTGGGGGTTAAAGTCTAGTTGCAGTGCACAGGCTTCTCATTGTGGTGGCCCCTCTTGTTGCAGAGCATGGGCTCTATAGGGCACATGGACTTCAGTAATTGCGGCACATGGGCTCAGCAGCTGTAACTCCGAGGCTTTGGAGCACAGGCTCAATAGTTGTGCACAGGCTTAGTTGTTCCACGGCATGTGGGATCTTCAGGGATCAAACCCATGTCTTCTCAATCAGCAGGCAGATTCTTTACCACTGGGCTACCAGGGAAGCCCTGGGCTAATATTTTTTGGATTTTTCATAATTCTAGTGATTATGGATTGTATTTAGCACATTGTGATTGTATATCATAAAGACTCTACATTTTACTATGTTTCTCTGCAGAGTTTTTTTGTTTGCTCTTTTTCCATTTTGTTCTAGCAGACAGTTAAATGACCTGAATTCATGCTTTAAACCCAACTTCTTCTTTGTGGGTAGAATCTAAGTCTCAGGTCAGTTTTTTAAACCTTAGCTGAGCTGTGTGGAGTCTTCCAAGATAATGAGAATGGGCAGAATTTTTATATCAGATTTGGGGTTATCACTTTTCTGGTTCTTCTTTCTGAAATTTCTCTCCTCACTTTCCAGTTGCTATGGTTGCCCCGAAATCTCTCTCTTTAGTAAGCCAGTAGAACTGCAGGCTTCAATCAGCACAATGGTGAAAGGGACCTGCCCTTAAACTAAAGGCTTTAGAACTCAGGAAACTCACTTCTGTTGTCTTCTTTTAAGTGTCCACTCCTACTCTGTGCCCCAGAATCTGCCTTCTTTTAGTCACATGTAAACATGACTAATGAGTTCTTTATTAGTTATTCTCTTGGATATTAATATCATTTATTTTAGACAGCCAAATAGAATTTCATTTTATTTAACATTTTCAGTATTATTATTTTTCAAGAGGAAAAGTAATAATCAACCCTTGGCTTTTTGGGTTGATTTATTTTTTCCCTTGTGCTTATCTGCAAATTGATTATTTGGTCACCTACAAAATTATTTATCTTTGGACATTTGAACTATATATACATATATATAAGTATATAACTGACAGTGAGTCAAAGTTATTGTCAATATGTACATTTAAAGAAAAAAATGTAATTTTCATGAAAGTAAGTATCTGTTTGTTGAAGGCCAGACTGCATTGCCTATTTTCCCATTGTGAACTATAGCAGTGTTTACCTATTGGCCCTTGATGTTAATTGAGTCCCAGACCCTACTTGCCTTACTACTTTAATCCACTGAAAAATATAGTAGCAATATTATTAATATTTCCAGGTTATAGAACTTCTGTGCTCTAGTTTACCAGTTGTGTTTTAAGTTAAAGCATGTTCTATTTGAGCTAAGTAATTGGAGCAGAGTATACTAAAGACCAGTAACAGAAATTCAGTATCCAAGGATTTTGCTAACAAAATATAATCCAAAGAGAGAAAAATCTAAGAAAGATAATGTTTCATTTATATATGTTACTTTTAAATCTCTTAAGAAGGGTACTCATTTGAATAGCTGAACACTTGTAAAAAATCTGGATATTTTTCATTTCAAAGAGAGTTCATTTCAAAGAGAGGTTTCAAATGCAGATGATTCTTTATACCAAAATACACCGATACTGAATAATGAATGAAAGGGATTCAACTCTGGAGGCATTACTGCTGGTTTCTAATAAGCCCATAGGACAGTCCTTTGACTGAAGAAGCAATGGGAGGGAGCATTTACCTGTTACCCAAACAAAGTTACTATGTAGAGAGGGCCTTCTCTGCACTGGGGTTAGAGATGGTAAATGTTCCAGAGAATATGTTGAAATAAAGGGTTGTTATATACATATATATCACCATATGCCTCAGTTTGCTGTGCTTCCTATAACAAAAGTAATGATTCAGGATGACCGAAACAGACATTTTGTAAATATGAAGTATTTTTTTTATTTGTCAGCACTACGATTTGTCTGATTTTTCTGCCCCCAAATATATTTTACTCATTAATACAAAATTCTATATATATCAGTTTCTCTGTAATAGCAATGGTTAGAATATAAGATTCTCTGACAATAAATATCTTGACTAGTGGAACATATATGTTATGTTTGGTTCTTCTTTGATGATTCAGAAGATAACTCAATATCTCATTGTACTTTGGAGCCATTACAATTGTGGACATCATTTTCTATTAATATATTGACTCATATTAATTTTTCTAATACCCATTTGTTGAGTCTAGAGGAGGAAATGGCAACCTATTCCGGTATTCTTGTCTGGAAAATTCCATGCACAGAGGAGGCTGGTGGGCTACAGTCCATCGGATCACAAAGAGTTGAATATGACTTGAGTATATACACACACACTTGAATGTTTTCAGCAAGTAAAATACCATATTATACATATGGCTAGAAATAATGTTTAATAGTGTCATTTAATCAAATGATGTAAAATTAATAATTTCTTACACTTTGCACAAGTTTTTGCATTTCCTAGATTATTTTGCTCCCATATCACAGAGGACAACCCTGATGAATCTAAAGAATACATGAATTATTAACTGTCAGAAATCTGACAGAAGCTGAAACATAAATATAGTTACCTAAAACTGGAAGCATAAGTTGCAGTTCTTTTTTTAAATCATAATTTTGTTTGTTTATATTTAATAAGATGGAAAACCAAGGCAAAGATGAACGTTGAGCACTCTGTCCTCAAAGAGAAATTTGTTGCTGTCACATAAAAGTTGATATGTCCGATCTTGATGCCTTCATCTCTGATGGAAGGTTGATACTTTTGATTTCCCTCTTCTTAAACTGAGAAAGACTCCCCTCACTTCACCTATTTCTTTCTTTTGTCAGTCATTGTTTTAGCCCTTAATCTGTGAGTCAGAGACCTAGCGGGAAACATATGGAGTAATTTAAGTAAAAGGAACAAATGTGGCCAGGGCTTAAAGAAACCAGAAAGTCTTTTTACCTTTCTTTGACTGAAGAAGCAATGAGAGGGATCATTTACTTGTTACCCAGACAAAGTTACTATGTAGAGAGGGACTTCTGATAGGAGCTGGGACCTCCTGGAGGGACACATTAAGCTGTCACAGCTAATCAGGGAGGACCCCTGGCAAGAAATTCCCTGGCCTCACTTTCTTCCTAATATTTTTGGTAGTTCCAATAGCCAAGTCCAACCAGAAGTCAGAGACAAAGGAGCCTCCAAGGGCTCAGAGTAAGTAGATAGGTGTGGACATTGAATCTAAGGACACAGATGGAAAATATTCAGCATGCGCTGCATCATATCAAGTCAGTATCCCCACTGCTATCTTCTAGATGCAAGGATCCACGTTTTCCAGAATCCCCTGTGCCGTAGGGTTCTTAATTTTGGTCTGACAATAAAAGCCACTTGTGGGAGGTTAGAAGGATGAGGAAAAGTGAGAGACCTTTCTTTTCCCTACACAGTTGTGCACACATGAGTGCCCAAACAAGCAGTTCCAAGCATCTTCTAGGAAATACCTTGAGAACCATCCATTTCATGGTGAAGACTGTAATAGCTGGTGGGAACATTTCAGAAGTTTTGGAGATTCATAGCCACATTCCAACAAAAGGGCCATCAGTTGAGCTCATTGGTGGCAGCTTTCCTATGCCTTTGTTCTCTCAACACTTTAATGGCCATATATGGCTCTATTTCCAAATTTAGAAAATGTGAAATGGTTACAGTTTTTCTGACTGTTTTCCAATTGATACACAGAACATTTCCTGTCTCCTGAAGTGATTGAAATGTTCATCTTATTTGAAGAGGGACTATTGGGATAAGTGATCAGCTTGACACTGATATGAGGCCACAATGGGGAACCCTAAGGATGATGAGACAACAGGAGGCTCTGGGAGTGTGTTAAGGTGAAGAAAGGGGAAGGAAAATGAAGTAATGCTGTGCTGCAGAGTTCCCTGTGATAACTATGAAGAAGAATTCCGTTGTAACCATGGAGTTGGATGGCACTGTCAAATACCTAATAGATATGGGCCAGTTTTGGTTTTGTAAACAGTAGTCAGTTGATTCAAGTATGTTGTTATGATTTCAAGGCTATTAACCTCTTAGGAAAGTGACATATACCCCTTTTGCACACAATGTAGTTCATGGAGTTGCTCTCTGAACAGCTTCAATCCAGCTTAACCCAGTGGTTTTTTACTTCTGTTGCATATTAGAATTATCTAGGAAGTTTTTGAAAAAATCATACCAATTCCTTGGAATAACTCCATATCAGTTAAATAGAATCTCTAGGCATCAATGATTTTTTTTTTTGAAGCCTCACAGGTGATTATAATGGACAATCACTGAGATGTGGTTCTGAAGCCTTGCTACTCAAACTCTGATCCCCTGATCACAGGATGGGCAGCCATCCATCTATCCACCCATCTGCCTTGATAGAAGCATGGGCAACACTACTCCAAGTCTTTTGAATCAGAAGCTGCGTTTAAAGAAGATCTCCAGGTGACTTGTGTGCACTGTTGAAGACTGAGAAGCACTAGTTTGGCCATCCTAAGTAGGCAGAATTTACCATTGTTCCATCATATGATCCCATTAGCACTTGTCTTCTTTCAGAAAGCTTTGTTGAGGTATAATTGTGCAGTTTGATGAACTTTCCACTGTGGAACCATGAGCGTAATCAAGACAATGAACATATCCATCATCACCAGAAGATTCCTTCTGCCCTTTTCTTTTACTTTTTTCACACTCCTCTCCTCAGCACTTCCCCCAAGCCTTATCCCCATGCAACCATTGATCAGCTTTCTGTCACTGGGGTTAATGAATTATATACATGCAATGATATAATACATGCTTTGTTAATCTGGCTTCTTTCACTTAGCATAATTATTTTGAGATTTATCTGTACTCTTGTATGTCATTCTTTTTAATTGCTAACAAGTATTCTATTGCAATGGCAACCCACTCCAGTACTCTTGCCTGGAAAATCCCATGGATGGGGGAGCCTGGTAGGCTGCAGTCTATGGGGTCGCTAAGAGTCGGGCACGACTGAGCAACTTTACTTTCAGTTTTCGCTTTCATGCATTGGAGAAGGAAATGGCAACCCACTCCAGTGTTCTTGCCTGGAGAAGCCCAGGGACGGGGGAGCCTGGTGGGCTGCCATCTATGGGGTCGCACAGAGTCAGACACGACTGAAGCGACTTAGCAGCAGCAGCAGCAGCAGCAGCAGCAGCATTCTATTGCATGATGTAATACAATGTTTTTTATTCATCTGTTGATGGACACTTGGGTTGTTTCTAGTTTTGGCTTTTACGGAAGTTGCTATCAACTTTCATGTACAAATCTTCTATGGATATATATTTTCATTTTTTCTTGGATAAATACCTAAAAGTATAAAGACTAGATTTTACAGTAGATGTGTGTTTAACTTTTCATAGAAATCTTTTTCATAACAATCCTCTAAGGTAGGTGTTATTGTTGATCTCATTTTTCAGTTGACAAAAAACGGCCCAGAGAGGTTAAGTGATTACATTGTCTATTGTGAGATATTTCCTAATCTTTATAGTGATAACTCAGTGATGACAAAATTTTCGCAGTTCTTGGATATTTAATTATAGCCATTATTACAGTTTGGGGAGCACTCCTTGCTTCTAGGCCAGATATGACTCAAACCTTTTGGTACAGGGAGGGTCCTTACATATTCAGAAAATGCCTTTTCCTTCTGGCCATCATATATTATGAATTAGCAGATGATGCTGATTGAAGTCAAATCCCATGATTGCTGTTGAGAAATCTACTGGTAGACAAATTGCCATACTTTTTAGAAGATCTCTGAACCAGTCAGCATTACTGTGTAATAAACCTGAATGCTAAAATCTAAGAGCTTTCATTAATTTTCACATGTCTGTGAATTGGCTGGGAGCCATAGGATCAAGGGTGAACTTGGCTGGGTAACTGTTTGAAGCTGTAGGTGTGATTGAGCTTGGCTTTTTTCATTGTGTGTTGGGCTCAGGTTAGCTCCATTTGTCTTTATTTGAAGGCCCAAATATTAATTATTAATGCAATTATTCTTTATGAGCCCAGCCTGTAAGTTAAACTTACTAAAGTCAAATTGCAAGGGATCTGAGTAAAACTAATAGAATGGAAGAATGGAAATTGCACAAGTAGGAGCACAGTGGACAGAACACAAAAGTTTCACAGAATTTTTTCTTACAAGTAGGATTCCTTTAGCAGACTCTACAGTTATTTCTCTCCGTCAAATCTGTGAAGAGGCTGATATGTTTGCTTAAGGACTCTTGGATAAATTAAGGATCAAATAAATTCCATTTCAGTTCAGTTCAGTCGCTCAATCGTGTCTGATACTACATGACCCTGTGAACTGCAGTACACCAGGCTTCCATGTCTAACACCAACTCCTGGAGTTTACTCAAACTCACGTCGATTGTGTCGGTGATGCCATCCAACCATCTCATCCTGTGTCATCCCCTTCTCCTCCTGCCATCAATCTTTCCCAGCATCAAGGTCTTTTCGAATGAGTCACTTCTTCACATCAGGTGGCCAAAGTGTTGGAGTTTCAGCTTCAACATCAGTCTTCCAATGGATACTCAGGACTGATTTCCTTTATGATGGACTGATTGGATCTCCTTGCAGTCCAAGGGACTCTCAAGAGACTTCTCCAACACCACAGTTCAAAAGCATCAATTTTTTGGTGCTCAGCTTTCTTTATAGTCCAACTGTCACATCCATACATGACTACTGGAAACACCAAGCTTTGACTAGATAGACCTTTGTTGGCAAAGTAATGTCTTTGCTTTTTAAAGTGCTGTCTAGATTGGTCATAACTTTTCTTCCAAGGAGCAAGCATCTTTTAATTTCATGGCTTCAGTCACCATCTGCAGTGATTTTGGAGCCCCCCAAAATAAAGTCTCTCACTGTTTCCATTATTTCCCCATCTATTTGCCATGAAGTGATGGGACCAGATGCCATGATCTTTGTTTTCTGAATGTTGAGTTTTAAGCCAGCTTTTTCAAGCTCCTCTTTCATCAAGTGGCTCTTTAGTTCTTCTTCACTTTCTGCCATAAGGGTGGTGTCATCTGCATATCTGAGGTTATTGGTATTTCTCCCAGCAATCTTGATTCCAGCTTGTGCTTCATCCAGTGCAGCATTTCTCATGATGTACTCTGCATATAAGTTAAATAAGCAAGGTGACAATATACAGCCTTGACGTACTCTTTTCCCAATTTGGAACCAGTCTGTTGTTCCATGTCCAGTTCTAACTGTTACTTCCTGGCCTGCAGACAGATTTCTTAGGAGGTAGGTCAGGTAGTCTGGTATTCCCATCTCTGGAAGAATTTTCCACAGTTTGTTGTGATCCACATAGTCAAAGGCTTTGATGTAGTCAATAAAGCAGAAGTGGATATTTTTCTGGAACTCTCTCACTTTTTTGATGATCCAACAGATGTTGGCAATTTGATCTGTGGTTCCTGTGCCTTTTCTAAAACCAGCTTGAACATCTGGAAGTTCATGGTTCAGGTACTGTTGAAGCCTGGCTTGAGAATTTTGAGCATTACTTTGCTAGCGTGTGAGATGAGTGCAATTGTGTGGTAGTTAAGAGTGTTCTTTGGCATTGCCTTTCTTTGGGATTGGAATGAAAACCGACCTTTTCCAGTCCTGTGGCCACTGCTGAGTTTTCCACATTTGCTGGCATATTGAGTGCAGCACTTTCACAGCATCATCTTTCAGGATTTGAAATAGTCCAACTGGAATTTCATCACCTCCACTAGCTTTACTCATGGTGATGCTTTCTAAGGCCCACTTGACTTCACATTTCAGGATGTCTGGCTCTAGGTGAGTGATCATACCATTGTGATTATCTTGGTTATGAAGATCTTTTTTGTACAGGTCTTCTGTATATTCTTGCTGCCTCTTCTTAATATCTTTTGCTTCTGTTAGGTCCATACCATTTCTGTCCTTTTTTGTGCCCATCTTTATATGAAAATTTCCCTTGGTATCTCTGATTTTCTTGAAGAGATCTCTAGTGTTTCCCATTCTATTGTTTTCTTTTATTTCTTTGCATTGATTGCTGAAGAAGGCTTTCTTATCTCTCCTTGCTATTCTTTGGAACTCTGCATTCAAATGGGTATATCTTTCCTTTTCTCCTTTGCCTTTTGCTTCTCTTTTTTCACAGCTATTTGTAAGGCCTCTTCAGACAACAGTTTAACACACCAGATCTCACCTGGAGTACTGCATTCCATTCTGGTCCTTGAGGAAAGCCTAAAAATGACCTTGATAGCTTATAGAGAACTCTCAAAGTGATAAACTCTAGTCTGCCCTTTCACTTAAAGTTGGATTGTTAACAGACTGATGATTTAGCAGTATGAATAAGTTTAGCATACTGGATTAGAATGAATTTTCTGGCATAATGTTCAAGGCACTGATTCAACTGGCTTTGAATGAGATCATCAAATTGGTGTTAACAGTGCAAAATGAATGAATGACTGGCAGATAAGAGCATTATATGATTTTAAAATAATAACAGTCTTAGTCTGAGATAATCCATTAGCTACAAATGCCCTAAAAGTTCTTAGACTAAATCAGCCTTTGACTGAAATAACATTTCACCTTTTCCACTGTAATTAGTGTTTGTGTATCTATTTGGGAGCAGATATTTTCTCACTCATGTTATCTAAACACAAAATGAAAATAAGGACATAATTAGTATAAATTCAGTTCTTGGTAGGGTGTCACTGTCTAAATTAGAATTAATTAATTCTAATGTCAGAAACTCATTGTCCTCATAAGACAGGTGAGCTAAAAACACTTGGCTTGCAAATAATGGTACCACACCATCACCACCATTGGAACTAATTTGATGTGGCATCATGCAGATGAAACATGGATATGGTTTCCTAGGAAGAAATGCTTTTGGAGATAGGCAAAACATTGGCAGATGATCTCTACCTGCCAGCAGTGGAACGGGTGATAGTCTGGCCAAGAACATCGACATCTCTTGAATTTTTTGTAAACATAGAGGTGCTCTTCATTGACAGGTGAAAAAATGAATCATTTCAGTTTTATATGTTGGTGTAATATTCAGCTTACCGTTTCGTTCTTATTAATATCTCAGTACTAGTTGGGGTGCAGAATTCATAGAAGATGGAGTTTTTTAAAAATAATTTTATTCATTCATTTATTTTTGGCTGTTCTGGGTCTTCATTGCCGTGCAGACTTTTCTCTAGTTGTGGCGAGTGGGGGCTACTCTTCATTGCGGTGCGAGGGCTTCTCATTGTGGTGGCTTCTTTTGTTGCAGAGCATGAGCTCTAGGTATGCGGGCTTCAGTTGCAGCACATGGCCTTAGTAGTTATGGTTCTTCTAGAGCACAGGCTCAGTAGTTGTGGTGCAGAGGCTTAGTTACTCCACAGCATGTGGCATCTTCCGGGACCAAGGGTTGAACCCGTGTCTCCTGCATTGGCAGGCAGATTCTTTACCACTGAGCCAGCAGGGAAGTCAGGAGCTGGAGTTTTAATTAAGCTTATATTGAGAACTCCCATGATATTTCAATGGTAAAGCAATGTAAGACACAACCAGTCTTCCAAATTCAAGTTCATGCCCATAAACTAATGTTGCTTTAACTTTTGTCTATGACATACTATGCATGCATTAGAGAAAGTTATTTTTCCCTCATATCATTGGTTCTCTAACTTGAATGATAATAAGTATATTCGGGGCTGCTTATTAAAACTTTAGATTCCTAGGACCTACCCAAGAGTTTCTGATTCAATATACCTTGAAAGAAATGGAAAGTCAGCGTTTAAAATAAATCCCCTCATGGATTTTGAAGGTGGTCATGAGCTCATGCTTTGATGTAGACACCATTAGACCTTTGTGATAAGGATCAGAGCCGTCTTATGGAGATAGAAGATGACTTGTCTTATCATCTTGGTGTCTAGACGTATCCTGCGTGACCTCTTCTGCTCTATTATACAGACTTGAAGTGGAAATGCCTTAAGGTAAACATAGATTTAAAAAAAACATAAGCAAGCAAACAATATGAAGCAAGAAAGATTTAAAAAAAATTTGAATAAGTAGTCACGATTGAGAGAAAATAGTGTAAATAAGAAGGTATAAAATCTTGATTATTTGTTGTAACTAAGCTAATAACAACTTCGTTCAAATTCTCCAGGCAGCCAAAACAATAAGAAGGTACAGTTAGTTCTCCAGTCAGTTTTCTGTTCCTAAAATGAGGAACAAATACCCCTGATTTAGCAGAATTTGCCCTGGCGTAGAAGAACAATGAGTGCTGGGGCAGGCCATGTCCTCTGTGGCTTTCTTCATTGACAGGAAGGGGTGACCTATTTCCCCCACTCCTCCGTTGTTTCCCTACTCACGAAAGATGAGGTATACTATAATCTAGGTGCAGAAGGCTTCTATCTGGCCCCAGATTCCTAGATCTTCTTTTGTTTATTTCCTTTAAAAGCTGAAGATTGGCATGAAAAGTATTTCTCCCTAAACTCTCACACCTTTCTTCACTCATCCCTTCATTGATAATATTTACAGCAATCATCTCTCTTGCAGCAGAATGATGTTCTTCCATCATGCAGGGTCCTGCACAAGTGCTACCTTCTCTTGGAGACCTTTAGCCACATGATAGTTACTCCCTGTGTTATCCAACTTTATCTAAGGGGGACTGCAGAATATAGAGTTTTTACTGTTGAAAACATGATAGGAACCAGAATTATACCATCTTTCCCATCATTTTCAGATCCCACTCAGCTTTTAGGTCTTGATAGGGAGGAATAGGACTGACATAGGCTCCTGACTGTTTCTTGCTACTGAATTTAGTAGGATGAGAAAAAATCTTGAAAGCTGCTTTTTTAGATTTTGTCTGGAAGCCTGCTTGCATGTTAAAATCATTGCTACACTGATGTGGAGGTGAAATCTAGATGATGAAATTTGAAAGGCAAAACCAAAGATTTTCAAGTAATATGTAGTTTAGATTTGAAATTCCACCTTTACCAATTCATTCCTTTATGTTTAAAACTTTCAACTTTGGTTGCATCATAAAATATACAGGATTTTTCAATATGAGCACATTCATCAACTTCACTTTGTAGCAGAAGAACCAGGATTAATTGAGAATGCTGAGATGCTAGAAGCAGAAATCACTTACAGAAGGAATATAGGTGTACAAGGGAAGCAAGAATTAAAAATATTTATCTATATCATAATTTTACCATGATCTTAGGGCTAAGATCGTGGCATCCGGTCCTATTACTTCATGACAAATAGATGGGGAAACAGTGGAAACAGTGGCTGAGTTTATTTTTTTGGGCTCCAAAATCGCTGAAGATGGTGACTGTAGCCATGAAATTAAAAGACACTTATTCCTTGAAAGGAAAGTTATGACCAACCTAGACAGCATATTAAACAACAGAGACATTACTTTGCCAAAAAAAGTCCGTCTCGTCAAGGCTGTTGACTAGACTGTTTTTCCAGTAGTCATGTATGGATGTGAGAGTTGGACTATAAAGAAAGCTGAGTGCCAAAGAATTGATGGTTTTAAACTGTGGTGTTGGAGAAGACTCTTGAGAGTCCCTTGGACTGCAAGGAGATCCAACCAGTCCATTCTAAAAGAGATCAGTCCTGGGTGTTCATTGGAAGGACTCATGTTGAAGCTGAAACTCCAATACTTTGGCCACCTCATGCAAAGAGCTGACTCATTTGAAAAGACCCTGATGTTGGGAAAGATTGAAGGCAGGAGGAGAAGGGGATGACAGAGGATGAGATGGTTAGACGGCATCACCGACTCAATGGACATGGGTTTGGGTAAACTCTGGGAGTTGGTGATGGACAGGGAGGTCTGGCATGCTGCGGTTCATGGGATCTCAGAGTTGGACACAACTGAGTAACTGAACTGAATTCTTGCCTATGACACTGGGAGGTGCCATGTCATCTGCTCAAAAAAGATGTAATCTAAAAAGAAACGAAAGCCTTTAATGTTAGGGATGCTTTTTCACTAAAATTGGAATATGTAGCACTGACATATTTATAATATAAGGGGCCAGAGGAGATCATAATTAGCAGCTGAAGCCATGAAGAGGAGAGTGCAGGACTGCAGGTCACAGCAGATGCCAATGAGAACCTTGAATGAAATTTTCCCCAGACACTACTTATATTGTTTGTAAATTGTTGTTTTGGTGGCTAAGTTGTGTCTGACTCCATGATTCTATGGACTGTAGCCCACCAGGCTCCTCTGTCCATGGGATTTCCCAGGCAAGAATTCTGGAATAGGTTGACATTTCCTTCTCCAGGGAATCTTCCTGACTTAGGGATCGAACTTACATCTCCTACATTAGCAGGCAGATTCTTTACCACTGAGCCACCTGGAAAGCCTATATTATTTATGGGTAGTGAGAATTGATTCCACTGGGAGAAGTCACAGATCTGGAGAGGATTTTATCCAGAACATTAGGGAGGGGACATTGTTAGCCTTCTAGTCACTCGTTCCTACTTAATATGGCAAAATTTGTGTTAATAACTCCTAATGACCTGATGTCTAATAATATGGTAAAATCTGGGCAAAATGTAAGTGTTACTCCATTTGAAAATGGGCAGTCATATGGCCTCTTTGTTTTACAAAGTACATCTCAAAAGTACAGTAAGGTGTAATTGTCATTGCACATGAAAATAAGCCAAGCTTTCCCAAGGTTAATCTGAGAGAATGGTCTTAAATGTAAAAGGAAACTGTCCAGTGAAGTGACTACTCTTGAGAGCATTTCAGATACACATTATAAAGGAAAATTACATTAGCTCTTCATGAAAGGGAAATGGGAGAAACTAATTTTCTTTTCTTATTTTTTTTTAACATTCCCCAGTGGTATATTTTTAGAAGCTATTTTGAAAGTAGAGTTTTTGCTTAACACAAACATCTTCCAAACTTATTTGTAGACTAAAGCCCAATTTTTCTGTATGAATTAAAAAATGTATTTAATTCAAAACAAATTATTATTGTCAAATAAAAATAGGACATTCTTATTTAAATCTTCATAGATTTTAAAAATTATAATATCATTTATAAATTGTCTAAGTAGAAGTTATATACAAATTATATAAGTAGAAATTAGGTTCTTAAGTCCCTTATCAGACATGATGGAACCCACAATGTAGCCCAAACAAATCAACCCTTATTACTCTGCTGCACGTCCTTGGATCTCTGTATTACCCAGAGCCTAGGATTTGAATATCCTAATTCCTTGCAGGTTCCCTGGGCTGGAGGTTTATTACTCTGTGGCTTTCTAATCCTTACTAGGGTAATGTTGTTGCAGGGAATAAAGGGCCATAGAAATGGGAGGAAACTTTAAGAGAAGGGAAAGAGGGACCATTAGTGGTAGATTCTGAGGTCAGACTGGGTAAGGGTTTTATTATCACTGAAGTAGGATCACTGTGGGTAATTCATAGCTCTTAAGACTCTAAGGTAGGGACTACCTGTCTCTCATTTTTGAGTGTTATCTTTGAGTAGGGAAAAAAATCAGTAAATGAGTACATAAAAGCTATAGAACATTGGAGGTGGGGGGTTTCTTAAAGATTATCTGCACAACTGTGTTGTATAGATGTGGCAACACACTCAGAAAAGTTGGTCAAGTGCTCAGGCTTGCAGAGTCAGAGGCAGGGCTGGGGTTGGATTAGAATCCAGGATTCCTGAATCTTATTTGAATTTTTCCCCTTCTTTTCTCTCCATACTGTGTCTCCAGAGCTGTGGTTCTCAAGCAGGGGCAATGTTGCTTCCTGGGTATACCCTTTGGCAGTATCTGGAGATGTTTTTGTTTGTCATAAGTGGGTGTATGTTGGCAGGGGGAAGGTTGCTACTGACACCTACTGTGTAGAAGCCAGGAATGTTGTTGAAAATTGTACAATACACAGATAGTCCCTACAACAATGAATGACCTAAACTAAAATGTCAACATTCAGAAAACAAAGACATGGCATCTGGTCCCATCACTTCATGGCAAATAGATGGGGAAATAATGGAAACAGTGAGAGACTTTATTTTCTTGGGTTCCAAAATCACTGCAGATGGTGTCTGCAGCCATGAAATTAAAAGACACTTACTCCTTGGAAGGAAAGTTATGACCAACCTAGACAGCATATTCAAAAGCAGAGACATCACTTTGTCAACAAAGGTCCGTCTAGTCAGGGCTATGGTTTTTCCAGTAGTCATGTATGGATGTGAGAGTTGGACTATAAAGAAAGCTGAACTCAGAAGAATTGATGCTTTTCAACTGTGGTGTTGGAGAAGACTCTTGAGAGTCCCTTGGACTGCAAGGAGATCCAACCAATCCATCATAAGGGAAATCAGTCCTTGGTGTTCATTGGAAGGACTGATGTTCAAGCTGAAACTCCAATATTTTGGCCACCTGATGCGAAGAGCTGACTCACTGAAAAGACCTGATGTTGGGAAAGATTGAAGGCAGGAGGAGAAGGGGATGACAGAGGATGAGATGGTTAGATGGCATCACCGACTCAATCGACATGAGTTTGGGTAAAATCTGGGAGTTGGTGATGGACAGGGAGGCCTGGCGTGATGTGGTTCATGGGGTCACAAAGAGTCAGACACAACTGAGAAGCTGAACTGAAAATGTCAATAGTGCTGAGGTGAGGAAGCCTGCTTTAATAGCAAATCTTGCATTAAGCAAACAGAGTGTGAGAAAAACTAGATTTAAAAATAAGCAAATGCTTTATAAAGGATTTACCAAAGGTTTTGTTAATTGATCATATACTCTAATGTGAGAATCTTAAATAAGGCTTAATCAACAACAAAGTCAGAGACATGCAAGTACTGCAAAAAATCCTGACACTTACATGAACAAAACAGGAAAACAAGTGAGAAATAAACACGATGAGAGAAAGTCATGACCAGAATCCATTGAAAGGTTCAGATAAATGTCACACCTGATGCTCTCAGCTAATTTCTCATGCACTTTTTACATGATTCCTTTGCTCACTGACTTCAGCAGGCTTATGGGGATGGGGTAAAGCTGACAGGACTTTATTATGATCTCTTGGAATCAAAAGACCATGATCATCAAGAATGTCAACTCTGTGTACAGGAATGCAAGTGATTTCTTTGTGTTGATTTTATATCCAGCAAATTTACTATATTCATTGATTAGCTCTAGTAATTTTCTGGTGGAGTCTTTAGGGTTTTCTATTTAGAGGATCATGTCATCTGCAAACAGTGAGAGTTTTACTTCTTCTTTTCTAATCTGGATTCCTTTTATTTCTTTTTCTGCTTTGATTGCTGTGGCCAAAACTTCCAAAACTATGTTGAATAGTAGTGGTGAGAGTGGGCACCCTGTCTTGTTCCTGACTTTAGGGGAAATGCTTTCAATTTTTTACCATTGAGGATAATGTTTGCTGTGGGTTTGTCATATATAGCTTTTATTATGTTGAGGTATGTTCCTTCTATTCCTGCTTTCTGGAGAGTTTTTATCATAAAGAAACAGAAGACCTATATATAAAAAACTATAAAACACTGGTAAAAGAAATCAAAGAGAACACTAATGGAGAAATATACCGTGTTCATGGATCAGAAGAATCAATATAATGAAAATGAGTATACTACCCAAAGTAATCTACAGATTCAATGCAATCCCTATCAAGCCACCAATGGTATTTTTCACAGAGCTAAAACAAATAATTTCACAATTTGTACGGAAATACAAAAAACCTTGAATAGCCAAAGCAATCTTGAGAAAGAAGAATGGAACTGGAGGAATCAACCTGCCTGACTTCAGGCTCTACTACAAAGCCACAGTCATCAAGACAGTATGGTACTGGCACAAAGATAGAAATATAGGTCAGTGGAACAAAATAGAAAGCCAAGAGATAAATCCACGCATCTGTGGACACCTTATCTTTGACAAAAGAGGCAAAAATATATAATGGATTAAAGACAATCTCTTTAACAAGTGGTGCTGGGAAAACTGGTCAACCACTTGTAAAAGAATGAAACTAGAACACTTTCTAACACCATATACAAAAATAAACTCAAAATGGATGAAAGATCTAAACATAAGACCAGAAACTATAACTCCTAGAGGAAGACATAGGCAAAACACTCTCTGACATAAACCACAGCAGGATCCTCTATGACCCCCCTCCCAGAATATTGGAAATAAAAGCAAAAATAAACAAATGGGACCTAATTAAAATTAAAAGCTTCTGCACAACAAAGGAAACTATAAGCAAGGTGAAAAGACAGCCTTTGGAATGGGAGAAAATAATAGCAAATGAAGCAACAGACAAAAAATTAATCTAAAAAACATACAAGCAACTCCTGCAGCTCAATTCCAGAAAAATAAATGGCCCAATCAAAAAATGGGCCAAAGAACTAAACAGACATTTCTCCACAGAAGACATACAGATGGCTAACAAACACATGAAAAGATGCTCAACATCACTCATTATCAGAGAAATGCAAATCAAAACCACAATGAGGTACCATTTCATGCCAGTCAGAATGGCTGAGATCCAAAAGTCTACAAGCAATAAATGCTGGAGAGGGAGTGGAGAAAGGGAACCCTCTTACACTGTTGGTGGGAATGCAAACTAGCACAGCCACTGTGGAGAACAGTGTGGAGATTCCTTGAAAAACTGGAAATAGAACTGCCTTATGACCCAGCAATCCCACTGCTGGGCATACACACCAAGGAAACCAGAAATGAAAGAGACACATGTACCCCAATGTTCATCGCAGCACTGTTTATAATAGCCAGGACATGGAAACAACCTAGATGTCCATCAGCAGATGAATGGATAAGAAAGCGGTGGTACATATACACAATGGAGTATTACTCAGCCATTAAAAAGAATACATTTGAATCAGTTTTAATGAGGTGGATGAAACTGGAGCCTATTATACAGAGTGAAGTAAGTCGGGAAGAAAAACACCAATACAGTATACTAATGCATATGTATGGAATTTAGAAAAATGGAAATAATAACCCTGTATGCGAGACAGCAAAAGAGACACAGATGTATAGAACAGTCTTTTGGACTCTGTGGGAGAGGGCAAGAGTGGGATGATTTGGGAGAATGGCATTGAAACATGTATATTATCATATGTGAATTGAATTGCCAGTCCAGGTTTGATGCATGATACAGCATGCTCGGGGCTGGTGCACTGGGATGACCCAGAGGGATGGTATGGGGAAGGAGTTGGGAGGGGGGTTCAGGATGGGGAACACCTGTGGCAGATTCATGTCAATGTATGGCAAAACCAATACAATATTGTAAAGTAGTTAGCCTTCAATTAAAATAAATAAATTTATACTAAAAATAAAAAGAATGTCAACTCTGATACTTTGGAAAAACATCTTTATTCTCAATTTCTGAGTTTCTATCCTTTCTGAAAAATTTTAGAAGGAACAGTATCTCCAAGTGAATATTCAGTGATATTCAGTGACAGTTGATGCTAATAAGGTATTTCTGGTGGGTTCTATATTTTGCTGTACTGCTTTAAACTTGCAAGGAAATCATTTCTTCTATTTCAAAGAGTTGATAATTAAGAACTTCTTTAATTTTGAACCTTTTAATACAGGCATTTTTACAACATGTAAACCCTGGTTTATACACTAAGAGCAAAACTGAAATCAAAAGATTTTTATGGGAATTTATTTAACACTTGATCCTAGCCAGAATGTGGAGAAGTGATGGGAATCTATTTTAATACTGTTTCATTTGGTTTCTTGTAGCCCAAATCTAAGTGTCTTTTCTGTAGGCTATTTCTCTTTGGCCTCCAAGGTAAGACAGTTCATTTTTATGCTTTTCTCCTATCATTTTAATCTTTTAACTTCTCCCGTGGCAGAATGAAGGCATTTTTATTCTCTGCTTTCACTTCCTCTCAACTCTGTTTCCATTTTTTACCCAACAACTAAGGTGAAGGAAATTTCTTCTTTGAAAGTAACATTTTCCTGGATGTTCTAGGGAAGATGATATTCATTAATACCTGACTGATCCTTGGTATCCCATGGCTCAGAGGCAGGAGGGAGGCTTGGTTTGGATTAGGTGTCATAGAATATTTTGAGCTTTATACATCACTTCATGCATGTGTTTACTCTTAGGAAGATTGCCTGTGGAACGATACTACAGCAAAGGGGTTTGGGAGTTGCGAAAGAAAGGGTTTGAGCAGCCATCCCTGGGAGCCCCATGGGAAGGTATCATAAAGCAGGACAGAACTGTTAGAAATGCACAAAAATGCTCAAACTATTTCAGGATATTGTCCTGGGAGGCCTCTGCCCACAGCAGCAAATTCAGCTGCCAATATTCCATGTATTCATAACTTCGCATATTCTTAATTAATTCTCAAATCAAACATTTGTCATTGATTATACACAGTTCTCAGCACCACAGTCTCAGGAAATTAGCTGCCCAGTGTTCTCAGGAAAGAGTCCCTTTGTACATGAATATGCCATGATACGAATTCTTCAAGAGTAGAAGGGTTGTTATTATTTCTTTGTTGTTATTGTTTGTTGTTATTTCTTTTAGCACTTGTGAAAAGTACTTGAACTGGGATATGGTAAGGCTGCCTGTTTGGGGAAGCATACTCACAAATACATGCATACATGCACAATCCATAGAAACTAATGGAAACATGATTTACTTGGAGGATATTGCTATACAAAGACATAGATGTGTGTACTTAGGAGTTATGACCCTGAAATCCTGAGGCTGACTTTACAGTTAAGCATAATATTAATTTTTATCATTTTAGAGTTATGATTTTGCATTGAAATATTCTGCAAAGGCAGGAACAGTCAGAATCTAAGAATCAACAAGTTGGGAAAAAGAGATATATCTGAAAAATCCAGAGATAGGCTAAGTCAGTGCATATTTAAGGACCAAGGGTAATATTTTATGGAATTAGCATTTTTACAAGCTATTCCAAAAATGCTATATTGATAATATTTCTGCTTCTGCATGTTATGGATAAAAATAGAGAGATATAAAGCAGTAAAAAGCGTGTGTCCATGTTCTCCCAATCCTCTATCCCACTGAGGAAATAAATATCAATCTTTTCTTCTGCAAGAGTGACTACTTTATCATAACATAAACAAAACAGATCAGAAAGAATTAATACCTGGGAGAAGTAACTAAATAAATAAATGGAAAAGAACTTGAGAGAGATTTATTTTTGTGTTTTGTGTACTGTGATATTAGATCTGGGCAGTTCAGTGTTGGAGAGGTAGACGGTGCTGTGGTGTTTGTAGCTTCAGATCATTCCAACAGAGCCACCTTTGTATTTACTGAGAATGTGGATTGCAGGGTGGGACAATGAAACTCCAAATTTATCACAGCAAGGCTCAACAGGGGAAAAATACATGTGTAAGAACCATCAGGAGAAGTCCATTTAGCAAGAGGAAGCTAATTGCTTTATTTTTATTCCATGGCAAAATCAAAACCAGGTGGCTGGCAGGCAGCCCGCATGTGAAGATGTTTCTCAGAGTTTCTCAGTCATGGGTCGTGGATGCTGTCAGATGAAGTTGGAAGGCTGAAACAGCCATCTGGTGGCTGGTCATATTGTTGAACTCAGTGGCCCTGGTTCCATCATGGAGCTTTCTAGCTTAATCACCTTCTGGTGGGCTGCACATCCTTTATTAAGAATCAGCAGAGCTGCAAATGCTGGCCAGACAAAGCTGCACACACCTAATTAACCACTTTAAGGTTGATTGATACTCCATTTTTTATAAAAGTAGAACTCAGTCAGCAGTGTTTCTTAGACTTTATAATGAATGAGGTTCGCCTGGGGTAGGGGGGTGGTTTAAAACACAGAATTCTGAGTCTTCCCCAGGGTCTGATCTGGTAGGTAAGAAGTAGGTCCTGAGAAACTGCATTTCTATCAGGTTCCCTGGTGATGCCCTTTCTCTGGTTCACCATCTTGACAGGAGCCATTTGTTATGTTGCTGCTGCTGCTAAGTCGCTTCACTCATGTCCGGTTCTGTGCAACCCCATGGATGGCAGCCCACCAGGCTCCCCCGTCCCTGAGTTAGGTATAAATAAAACAAGAAGTGAGTTAAGTTTTCTCCCTTCACATTTGACTCAAAATTCCCAAACTTTTACTGCTGGCAAGTTATAAAGCAGGGTTACCTGTGTTAACCTTTTTATAAAAGTTCCTCCTGATCTTCGCTTTTAGGTGACATACCTGTCTCCACCCTTTCACCCTGATAAGCACAAATAAATGAGTGTTCCTATTTAGAGTGACTCATTACTTGGTTAGAAAACAAATTCACATCCAGTGTGGGCTGACCTTACCTCTAGTTTAATAAAAAGGAAAACAAAACCAGAGAACTCCCCAAGTCTGTTGTGCTTTCACGCTAACAAGCATTTGCTGAACTGAACTGGAGCTTTCTTTTTCTTTTTGATTCTATTCTTGGAGAACTAATTGACCTATACCTGGTATACTGTCTACTGAATGTTTTTCAGGGACTGCAATGATAGAGAAGTATAGAGCAGTGATGGGCTACAGAAAGATGGTAACGTTAAAAAAGGTGCTTTAAAATGTATCCAGAGATGAATATTATCTATTTTTTGTTAAAAGTGATGGCTTGTGTTCTGAATATATAACTTTAATTGACTAAAATAGAAGTTGGATAGGTGTATTAGAGGAAAGAAAAACTTTCTTATAAGTCTTGAAAAAGAGTGACCTAATCAGCATAGGTGAAATGAAGACATGATGGTTTAAAAGAGGCAGTGTTTTGTTTACATTTTAAGATGTAATTGATGTATAACATTGCATTAGTTTCATATATACAATGTAATGATTTGATATTTGTATACATTGTGAAATGACTACAATAAGTCTAGTTACTGTCTGTCACTGTACGAAGTTATATTTTTTTGTCTTGAGAACTTTTAAGATTTACTCTAAGCAGCTTTCAGATATGCAATATAATCTTACTGATTATAGTTGCCATCCTATGCATTACTTCCCCATGGTGTATTTATTTTATAACTGAAAGTTTGTATCTCTTGACCCTCTTTACCCATTTTGCCCACCCTCCCTGTCCATCTCTGGCAACCTCCAATCTGGTCTCCGTATCTATGAGTTTTGTTTTGTTTATCAGATTGCACATATAAGGGGAATTATACAGTATTTATCTTTCGTGGTTTGACTCATTTCACTTATCATAATGACCTTGAGGTCCATCCATGTTCTTACAAATGGCAAGATTTCCTTCTTTTTTATGGCTGCTGCTGCTGCTAAGTTGCTTCAGTCATGTCCGACTCTGTGCGACCCCATAGATGGCAGCCCGTCCTGGGATTCTCCAGGCAAGAACACTGGAATGGGTTGCCATTTCCTTCTCCAATGCTTGAAAGTGAAAAGTGAAAGTGAAGTCACTCAGTCGTGTCGGGCTCTTCGCGATCCCATGGAATGCAGCCCACCAGGCTCCTCCATCCATGGGATTTTCCAGGCAAGAGTACTGGACTAGTACTCCATTATGTATAATGTATATACATTGTTGTGCATTATATATATATATATCTTTATACAGATTGAC
Source organism: Capricornis sumatraensis (assembly GCF_032405125.1). Lineage (NCBI taxonomy): Eukaryota > Metazoa > Chordata > Mammalia > Artiodactyla > Bovidae > Capricornis > Capricornis sumatraensis. The sequence continues at coordinate 55,790,704 of NC_091074.1, read as the reverse complement.
CTCAACTTATGATGGGGTTAGATGGAAAGTTGAAAATATTGTAAGTTGAGAATGTATTTAATATGACTACCCCACTGATCATCATAGCTTCAGTTCAGTTCAGTTCAGTCGCTCAGTCATGTCCGACTCTTTGTGACCCCATGAATCGCAGCATGCCAGGCCTCCCTGTCCATCACCAACTCCCGGAGTTCACTCAAACTCAACATTCATTGAGTTGGTGATGCCATCCAGCCATCTCATCCTCTGTTGTCCCCTTTTCCTCCTGCCCCCAATCCGTCCCAGCATCAAAGTCTTTTCCAATGAGTCAACTCTTCGCATGAGGTGGCCAAAGTACTGGAGTTTCAGCTTTAGCATCATTCCTTCCAAAGAACAGCCAGGGCTGATCTCCTTCAGAATGGGCTGGTTGGATTTCCTTACAGTCCAAGGGACTCTCAGGAGTCTTCTCCAACACCACAGTTCAAAAGCATCAATTCTTCAGTGCTCAGCTTTCTTCACAGTCCAACTCTCACATCCATACATGACCACTGGAAAAACCATAGCCTTGACTAGATGGACCTTTGTTGGAAAAGTAATGTCTCTGCTTTTGAATATGCTATCTAGGTTGGTCATGACTTTTCTTCCAAGGAGTAAGCGTCTTTTAATTTCATGGCTGCAGTCACCATCTGCAGTGATTTTAGCCTAGCCTAACTTAAATGTGCTCAGAATACTTGTATTAGCCCATAGTTGGGTGAAATCATCTAACACAAAGCCTGTGTTTATAATGGTGTTGAATATCTCAGTAAATTATTGAATACTGTACTGAATGTAAAAGAGTGATTGTATGAACTCATAATGGTTAGAACTGAATCAGTTGATACCCTTTTGATGTTATGGTTAACTGGGAACTGTAGCTTATTTCCTCTGCCCAGCATCACCGGAGAATATCATACCACAAATGGCTAGCTAGGGTAAAGACCAAAATTCAAAATTTGAAGTATCGTTTCTGCTGAATGAATATTGCTTTCACATTAGCATAAAGATGAAAAATTGTAGGTTGAACCACTGTAAGTTGGGGGCAGCTATATATTTTGGATATTAGCCCCTTATCAAATATATGATTTACAGATATTTTCTCCCATTCAGTAGGTGCACTTTTCTTTTCTTTTTTTTTTCAGATTTTCTTTGCTGTGCAGGAGCTTTTTAGTTTTTGATGTAATCTCCGGTGCTTATTTTTGCATTTGTTGCATTTTCTTTTAGAGTAAGAAAAATCATTGCCAAGACGTATGTCAAGGAGTTTATTGCTTATGCTTTCTTCTGGGAGTTTATGGTTTCAGGTCTGTCTTACATACAAGTCTTTTATTTCAATTAATTTTTTGTGAATGATGTAAGATAGTGGTCTAGTTTCATGCTTTCTTGTATATGGATGTTTAGTTTTCCCAAAACCATTTATTGAAGAGATTGTCCTTTTCCTATTGTATATTCTTGGCTCCATTGTCATAAATTAATTGACCATAAATGTATAGATTTATTTCTGAGCTGTCCATTCTGTTCTGTTGATCTACATGTCCATTTTTATACCAATACCATACTCTTTTAATTGCAATAGCTTTGTAATTAAATATATTTGAAATAAAGGAACATACCTCCATCTTTGTTCTTTCACAAGATTGTTTTGGCTGTTCAGGGTATTTTGTGGTTCCATACAAATCTTAGAATTGTTTGTTTTGTTTTCTGAAAAATGCACTTGGAATTTTGATGGGGATTGCATCATCTACAGATTGGGCAATATGGACACTTTAACAATATTAATAATTCTTCCAGTTTTTAAACACAGAATATCTTTCCATTTATTTGTATCATCTTCAATTTCATTCTTCATTTTTGCATAGTTTTCAGAGTACCAGCCTTTCACTTCCTTGGTTAAATTTTTTTTTTCTGTACTTTATTTATTTATTTATTTATTTTTATTCTTACATGTGTTCCCAAACATGAACCCCCCTCCCACCTCCCTCCCCATAACATCTCTGTGGGTCATCCCCATGCACCAGCCCCAAGCATGCTGTATCCTGCATCAGACATAGACTGGCGATTCAATTCTTACATGATAGTATACATGATAGAATGCCATTCTCCCAAATCATCCCACCCTCTCCCTCTCCCTCTGAGTCCAAAAGTCCGTTATACACAGCTGTGTCTTTTTTCCTGTCTTGCATACAGGGTCGTCATTGCCATCTTTCTAAATTCCATATATATGTGTTAGTATACTGTATTGGTGTTTTTCTTTCTGGCTTACTTCACTCTGTATAATCGGCTCCAGTTTCATCCATGTCATCAGAACTGATTCAAATGAATTCTTTTTAACGGCTGAGTAATACTCCATTGTGTATATGTACCACCGCTTTCTTATCCATTCATCTGCTGATGGACATCTAGGTTGTTTCCATGTCCTGGCTATTATAAACAGTGCTGCGATGAACATCGGGGTACATGTGTCTCTTTCATTTCTGGTTTCCTCGGTGTGTATGCCCAGCAGTGGGATTGCTGGGTCATAAGGCAGTTCTATTTGCAATTTTTTAAGGAATCTCCACACTGTTCTCCATAGTGGCTGTACTAGTTTGCATTCCCACCAACAGTGTAGGAGGGTTCCCTTTTCTCCACACCCTCTCCAGCATTTATTGCTTGCAGATTTTTGGATCGCAGCCATTCTGACTGGTGTGAAGTGGTTAAATTTATTTCTAGGTATCTTATTCATTTTGATATAATTTTAAATGGAATTTAAAAAATTTTCATTTTCAGGTAGTTTATTATTAGTTGTATAGAAATCTGACAAGTTTTTGTCAATTGATTTTCTGTTGTGAAACTACTGAACTTGTTCATTATCTCAAAAATTTTTTGGTGGAATCTTTTTAGTTTTCTGTATCTAAAATCATGTCACCTGCAAGTAGTGATAGTTTTACTTCTTCTTTTACAGTTTGGATGATTTTTTCTTTTTCTTGTCTAATTGCTCTGACAGGACTTCCAGCGCTATGGTGAATGACAGTGGATATCCTTGTCTTGTTCCTCATCTTAGAGGAAAAGCTTTCACCTTTTCATTATTGACTATGATGATAGCTGTGGCTGTGTCTTATAGAGTCTTTAATTGTGTTAAGGCATGTTTCTTCTGTACCCACTTTTTGAGAATTTTTATCATAAATGGCTGTTGAATTTTGTTAAATGCTTTTCCTGCACCTATTGAGGTGATCGTATGGTTATTGTCTTTCATTCTGATAATGTGATGTATCAAACTGATTGATTTGCAGACACTGAAACATCTTTGCATCTCTGGAATAAATCCCACTTGATCATATTCTATTGTCATTCAATCCCTCAGTCACGTCTGACTCTTTGCAACCCCATGGACTGCAGCATGCCAGGCTTCCTGGTCCTTTACCATCTCCAGGAGCTTGCTCAAACTCATGTCCATTGAAGTTGGGAGGACATCCAACTATCCTGTCCTCTGTCATCCCCTTCTCCTCCTACCTTCAATCTTTCCCAGCATCAGGGTCTTTTCTAATGAGTTGGCTCTTCACGTCAGGTGGCCGAAGTATTGGAGCTTCAGCTTCAGCATCAGTCCTTCCAGTAAATATTCAGGATTGATTTCCTTTAGGATTGACTGGTTTGATCTCCTTGCAGTACAAGGGACTCTAAAGAGTCTACTCCAACACCACAGTTCAAAAGCATCAATTTTTTGGTGCTCAACCTTCTTTATGGTCCGACTCTCACATCCATACATGACTACTGGAAAAACCACAGCTTTGGCTATACAGACCTTTGTCAGCAAAGTAATGTCTCTGCTTTTTAATATGCTGTCTAGGTTGGCCATAGCTTTTCTTCCACGGAGCAAGTATCCTTTAATTTCATGGCTGAAGTCACCATCTGCAGTAATTTTGGAGCCCCCCCCCCAAATAAATGTTTCTTACTGTTTCCATTGTTTCCCCATCTATTTGCCATGAAGTGATGGGACTGGATGTCATGATCTTAGTTTTTTGAACGTTGAGTTTCAAACCAGCTTTCATTCTCCTCTTTCTCCCTCATCAAGAGGCTCTTTAGTTCCTCTTCACTTTCTGCCATAGGGGTGGTGTCATACTGTATAATCAATCTTTTAAATGTGTTGTTGAATTTGGTTTGCTAAATTTTGTCATGATTTTTTTTAAATCTATGTTCATTAGGGATATTGGCCTGTAATTTTGTTTTTGGTGTTGTCCTTTTCTGGTTTTAGTGTCAGGGTAATTTGAAGAAGAAAGGTGTTTTTTACTTCAGTGATTTAATGAAAATCTTCCCAATGGCTACAACAGTATCTTTTCTCTCTTTCACTTTCTTTTTTCTTTTCTTTCCTTCTGTTCCCTTTCATTTTCTTCCTTTCTCTTTTCAGTTCTTTGCTTTTTACCATTCACTATATTTTTACTTGTCCCTAATATGTACAAACCTAATTCAAGATTATAGAAGCAGAGATGACTTAAACAGAGATTCTGTTCTCAGTAAGGTACAGGTTAACAGTTTCACCATGTTTAAATCTACTTGAGCTCAAACTGTAATAATTTCATCTCAGATTCTTAATATACATTTTCATTTGGGTAGACTCCTTTGAAGAATGACATGATTGCCTTCCACACTTTGTCATGTTTTGCTTGACCTGGAAATTTCCTCATCTCATCCTAGGTGCCTCTTTAGAATCCTCTATCCTTCAATTTCATTTGCTGCTATGTTTTGATAGGTTTAAATAAATGTAGCTTACAGTGGATGGAGCTGTGTGTTCAACATTCAATGGAACTGCACATTCAAGATGAATACTGTCTACCCTTGCAGCTGATGAACTATAGCATGTACTCCAAAGTCAGGCAGTCTTATCAGCGGAGACTTGACAATGGCAGTCTTATCAGTGACAGCCAGCAATCTATCAGTGGAGCAGTTACTACATCCAAACAGCTATGGCTAAGTTATACTGGTTCATTCAGTGATTTAATGTACAATTATTAAATTTAATGATTTGCATTATGGGCATGCTTGTTGATTACTTTGTGGATCTGGAAGTGCTGAGGAGCAGTAGCATGGCCATAGCGTGGGTGACTCTGTCTTTGAGGCATGCTGAGACCTTGACAGCACTGATGACAGAGGAGGGAAGGAACTGATGAGTCAGCAGGACTGGGGACAGTGCCTTGACTCCTGACTGTAGCACTGACCAACAGAGAATGCTTGGGAAATATAACGTTTAGTTCTTACCAAAGACTGACATCTGAGGAGTTAGGACCAGCTCCACTGTCTACTGCCTGTGAAAACCTGCTAAGCCAAAATTCCCAGAGTAATATGAAAACATTAATAATACTTAAATTCTAGGATGGTTGTGAGGATTAAGTGAAAAGTGTCAAGTGTTTAGCACAATGCTCTCAATAAATATTAACTTCATTAATTACCTACATCCTCAAAAATAAGCTACTCACAGGCTTCTTTACATATTTTTTATGGAAAGAAGAACATCCTCTATTCAGATGTTCTTAAAGTATATCTTCAAACTAAAATCACTGGCATCTTCCTCAAAATGCAGCTCCTCAAGCTCTTCTCAGACCCACTAAGTCCAAAACACTCAGGGTGGGGCCCAGTAATCTGTGTTTCACAAGCATTTTAGGTGATTTTGATGCACCTCCAAGTTTAGAACTACAGCTCTAGTGGGACATAATGGAGTCATTTAAAACAGGGGCATGATGGTCATAGCTGATGAGTGAAGCACTGTGGTTCCAGGGATTGGCAACTACAGCAGAGGCTTCTCGTCATCAGCCAAAGATATTGGGGATGGGGTCTAATCTTTTAGGAAAAGAGACTGGGGCAAGAGGTAGACAGCATGGCAGACTAAACTCTATCTTTCCTTTCCTCACCCCCATCTGTATCGACTGACTTTGGGGACAGAGTTCTTACCCTTGGAGGGAATAGGAATGCTAATTATGCCAGAATCCAATCGTAAATTAGGGCAAAGTTAAAAAGAGTGTAAAGGAAATTTACTGTTCTGTGAATATATAGATAACCAGGTTTCACTTCCTGGAAGAGCTGAACTTATTCTTGATCAGATATGAATTAAGTTGGAACTAATGCTGAATATAAAAAATGTCTTTATCCTTCTAGCTGGATAGAGCTTGGTAGGGCAGGGGCTGAGATGCTGGTTGGATTAATACAAACTCTTTGGTAAAGCATAAGTAACTTTATTTCATATCTTGGACTCTCTGCTCTGTAGGCCTGTTCAGTGCTCTTGGCTGATGTATTCACAGGCATTTTGGAAAAATACTTTTTACTTTGTTTTAGCACTTTCTTTGAAAAGCCAGCAACGGCTGTGGCCACACTATTTGTGTCTGGTGCTAACTGCATGAAGCCCTGGGATTGCCCACTTAACTATCGACTGTGTCTCAATGTCCTGGGCTGGAAATTCAAAATGTATGTTTGTGATCATACCTGACTGAAGATGATGCTTTCCACAGTGCTCCTTGTGGAAGCCTCATGGTAGGAAATCATAGAATGATATAATTGTGAGGACCTCTGAGAAATCATCTGGCTTTGTCTCCCATGGAGAAACCAGGACAGAGGAAACAAGGAAAAGAAAAACAAAAAACAGACCATTGATTCTCTTCCCTCTTGCTGACACTATATAATGTCAGTGCTTTCTCCCCATACCAACAGAGAAAGTTAGGATCCGGGAGCCACTTGGATTTTTTCCCCTGCCATCTATCATTTGGGCTTTCACAGTGTGATACTCAACAGCTTGGAAATATTAGCACTAATATGTAAGATATGGACGGAAATTCAGCCTCACAATTATGATTAGAAACAAAATCAAGTTGAGCTGATGAGTGTCACATTGTTATTAAATAGAAATTAAAACCTAAAAATGTGAATGAGTTCAGTAAATATTTGAGGTCCCATTAGGGTGGTCCTCAAATATCAAATGGAAATAGCACCTGAAATCTTATTTAAAGTGTTTCCAGGACCCACGCCCCAAATTTCTAATTCATTGGATTAGGAATGAGGCCCAGAAATCTATATTTTTAACAGTTGTCCCCAGACATTGCTAATGTTAATGCTCTACAGTACATATATACTGAGTAGCTCTGTTTGGGGAAAAGGACAAATACTTTGTGAATAGTTACTATGTTCTGTCCCTAGACTGTAAGTTTCCCAGCAGCTGAAACTCTTCATTTGCCACAATATTGTTCAGTCTTGTGGCTTTAAATACCATTTATATGCCTACAACTCTAAATCTGTATTTTCAACCCAGATACAGCTCCTAACTTCAGTTCATATACCCACCCAACACCTCCATACAGATGTCTAAGGGACATCTGAAACTTAACATGTTGAAATTAAACTTTTAATCTTTCCCTAAACCAACTCTGCTTGTGGTATTTCCCTCTCAACTAATGCCAAACACATCTTTTCATTCACTCTTACCAACCTGATTCAACATACTCTGTCTAATCTCTCCTGCATGTGTGTTTGACTCTTTGACACTATGGACTGTAGTCCTCCAGGCTTCTCTGTCCATGGGATTTTTCAGGCAAGGATACTGGAGTGGGTTGCCATTTCCTTCTCCAGGGGATTTCTCCAACCTGGGGGTAGAAAACTAGTGTCTCTTGAGTCTCCTGCATTGGCAGGCAGCTTCTTTTACTACTGAGCCACCAGGGGAGCCCTCCTCTAATCCCTCGTCTTTGTTTAGTTGCTAAGTCATGTCAGAGTCTGAAACATCATGAACTGTAGCCCACCAGCCAGTTGTCTCATATCCATGCTTTCACACTTGCCCCCTATAGTCTATTTGCAACATAGAAGTCAAAGGGATCCTACTAAAATACCAAGCAGGACATGTGACTCTTTGGTTCAACACTTGCTATTTTGAATAAAAGCCAAAGTTCTTACAATGGACTGCAAAACTCAGTTTAAGAAGTGACTTCCTGTTGCCTCTGTGACTTTATGTCTTGTTCTTCTTGCTTTGCCACATGCACACAATCTCCTGATTCTTCCTGCAATGTCCTCTTCATGTTTGCACATAGGCCTTTATGTTGGCTTTTTGTTCACTTTGCCTGGAAACTGATGTCTCCATGTATCCACATAGCTCACCTTCTCTCACCTTCTTCATGCCCTTGCGTCTTTGCTCAAATTTGTCTTTTTTACCTTCTCAGTAAGTTCTATCTTAACTTCCCTATTTAGTGTTATAATGACTTCCACCATACCTAGCATTTCTGAACTCCTTCTCCCCTCCTCTGTGCTGTTTTCTTCTGTGACATTTATCACCATTTAACATATTATGAAATTTACTGATTCATTATGTTTATTGTCTTTTCTCCCATTAGAATGTAAGCTTCACAAGTGTAGAGATCTTTGTTTTGTTCAATGATGCCTCGCAGACACCTATAGCAGTGCCTGCCATGTGGTAGGTACTTTGTTAATTTGTTGAACAAATTAATTATGCATGATAAATTCTCAATGTTTATCAAATGAGAAAGCATTTAGAAATATTACTTCATTTAACTCATAGCAACCCTTTAATCCCCACTTGATAAATGAGAAAACCAAGGTTGACATATATTAAGTAACATAATCAAGGTCAAATATCCAAATATGCCTGACTCTGAAATGCTTTTACTTTCTACTTTTCCACTACTTATACAATGCCTCAGGCAATATGCTAACTGTTTAGGGGATATGAATGAAAGAGGCACATTTCCTTCTCTAAGGATCTCCTTCTCTAAGGATCTTTGTTAAACAAGACAGATGTACTGGAAAAAATAACTATCCTACAGGGAACTTGTAGTCTATTACTATAGCAAATGTATAGATAATTAACTATATTGCAAGGCAGAGTGTGGAATATATTATAAAAAATGCATAGGAGAGAGAATTAGTCTTCCATGGATTAACAAGAAATTGAACTTGTAGGAGGAGGAAATAATAATCGTTGGAAGTGTGAATAGCCACTGAATGATGGATGGGATTTAGCAGCTAGAGATGCAAAGGCAAGTATTTCCGCATGAGAAAAGGAAATAAGTAGGGAGGTGAAGATAAGGTATGGGGAACATAGTATTTTCTAGAAACAGTCAGTGTATGAGGAGACATAAAGGCAATAGCCTAGGTATATCTATTGGATCTTGCTTCTGAATGTACTAAAATGTTTTTGTTGATGGAAACACTGTATTCTAGGAGAGCTAGTCTGGCAGCATGCATTCATTTGTGTACCATTATTTATTAAGTGCCTGCTATGTATTTGATGAATAGTTTAAAATGGAGAGATGGAAGACGCCTCTGTTCTGTAACCTGGTAGAGATGGCAGCTAACTTAAATAAGAAAATACAACTCGATGAAATATTTACAATGGAAGGAGACACAGAACCTGTGACAGAAGAATAACTCAGTCTGAAGTCAGGGAAAACATTAGAGACTTATCAGAGGAAGTTACATTTCAGCTGAGACTTGAGGGATGTGTAGGCATTACCAGGGCAAATATGAGGACAAAGAGTGTTGTAGATAGGGAATGACATGTGCAGACCACCAGAAGTGACCAATAACAGGCACTGAGCCTGCCAGGGCTCAGAAAACATTCAGTACAGTTAGAAATAAAAAAAGAGAAAGTGGAAAGAAGTAATGTGGAGGAGTAAGCATAAGTACATTATAGCCATGTTAAATTTTTTAACTTTACCAAAAGGCAAAAGGGGTATCATCATGGGTTTCAAGCAGAGAAATTGTTATGATCAGATTTACATTTTAAAAGCAGAATGAATTGGAAGGGACTAAAAATGGAAGTAAGGAGATCTGTTCAGGGGCTGTTATAATAATCCAATCTGGTGGTAATCCATTAAAACAGATGGATGATATTATCAGGATTTGAAAACTGATAGAATATATGAGATGAGGGAAAGGGAGAGGTTAGAGATGACTTGCAAGTTTCTAAATTGTGCAAATGGTTCCTGGGTAGAGTCAATTACTGAAATATGACTGGATAGAAAGTATGCATGTAAGTGGGTGTATATATATGTAGATGTAATCAGTTAGTGAGTTATTTTAATAGACCAGACAAGAGATTAACAATGGTAATTGTAAAATGGAAATCAGGCAAATAATCTCTCATCAAATTTGTAAATATTTAAAAATTACTAGTAAGAATCCATGTCAATTTGGGAGGTAATGATGGCACAATTTTTATAATCCTTTTGTAATTTTCTAGATCATTTTATTTGATCTAGAAACAGTACAAACAGGTAACAATAGCCTGTTTATCTACTGTGTTGTTGAGTCAATACCTCATTTATTTAGTCAGTGCTTACAGATGTAGAGTATCTTAAACCATCTATTTATTTTTATTCAGGAAAGTTTTATTTTATTTTATTTTTTTAAATTTTTCTATATTTTACTTTACAATACTGTATTGGTTTTGCCATACATCAACATGAATCTGCCACAGGTGTATACGTGTTCTCAATCCTGAACCCCCCACTCACCTCCCTCCCCATACCATCTCTCTGGCTCATCCCAGTGCACCAGCCCCAAGCATCCTGTATCCTGCATCGAACCTAGACTGGCGATTCGTTTCTTACATGATATTATACATGTTTCAATGCCATTCCCCCAAATCATCCCACCCTCTCCCTCTCCCACAGAGTCCAAAAGACTGTTCTATACATCTGTGTCTCTTTTGCTGTCTCGCATACAGGATTATTGTTACCATCTTTCTAAATTCCATATATATGTGTTAGTATGTGGAAAATTCTGAGAGGTGGGAATACCAGACCACCTGATCTGCCTCTTGAGAAACCTATATGCAGGTCAGGAAGCAACAGTTAGAACTGGACATGAAACAACAGACTGGTTCCAAATAGGAAAAGGAGTACGTCAAGGCTGTATATGGTCACCCTGCGTATTTAACTTATATGCAGAGTACATCATGAGAAACGCTGGGCTGGAAGAAGCACAAGCTGGAATCAAGACTGCCTGGAGAAATATCAATAACCTAAGATATGCAGATGACACCACCCTTATGGCAGAAAGTGAAGAGGAGCTAAAAAGCCTCTTGATGAAAGTGAAAGAGGAGAGTGAAAAAGTTGGCCTAAAGCTCAACATTCAGAAAACAAAGATCATGGCATCTGGTCCCATCACTTCATGGGAAATAGATGGGGAAACAGTGGAAAAAGTGTCAGACTTTATTTTTTGGGGCTCCAAAATCACAGGGGCTACAGGTGGTGACTGTAGCCAAGAAATTAAAAGATGCTTACTCCTTGGAAGAAAAGTTATGACCAACGTAGATAGTATATTCAAAAGCAGAGACATTACTTTGTCTGTCTAGTCAAGGCTATGGTTTTTCCAGTGGTCATGTATGGATGGGAGAGTTGGACTGTGAAGAAAGCTGAGTGCTGAAGAATTGATGCTTTTGAACTGTGGTGTTGGAGAAGACTCTTGAGAGTCCCTTGCACTGAAAGAAGATCCAACCAGTCGACTCTGAAGGAGATCAACCCTGGGTGTTCTTTGGAAGGAATGAAGCTAAAGCTGAAACTCCAGTACTTTGGCCACCTCATGCGAAGAGTTGACTCATTGGAAAAGACTCTGATGCTGGGAGGGATTGGGGGCAGGAGGAGAAGGGGACGACAGAGGATGAGATGGCTGGATGGCATCACCAACTCGTTGGACGTGAGTCTGAGTGAACTCTGGCAGTTGGTGATGGACAGGGAGGCCTGGCGTGCTGTGATTCATGGGGTCGCAAAGACTGAGCGACTGAAATGAACTGAACTGAACTGACACCGTATTGGTGTTTTTCTTTCTGGCTTACTTCACGCTGTATAATTGGCTCCAGTTTCATCCATCTCGTTAGAACTGATTCAAATGTATTCTTTTTAATGGCTGAGTAATCTCCCTTGTGTGTATGTACCACAGCTTTCTTATCCATTCATTTGCTGATGGACATCTAGGTTACTTCCATGTCCTGGTTATTATAAACAGTGCTGTGATGAACACTGGGGTACACGTGTCTCTTTCAATTCTGGTTTCCTCGGTGTGTATTCCCAGAAGTGGGATTGCTGGGTCATAAGGGGCCACAAAAAGTCGGACATGACTGAGCGACTGACCTGAACTGAACTGAACTGAAGGCAGTGCTATTTCCAGTTTTTTAAGGAATCTCCACACTGTTCTCCATAGTGGCTGTACTAGTTTGCATTCCCACCAACAGTGTAAGAGGGTTCCCTTTTCCCCACACCCTCTGCAGCATTTATTGCTTGTAGACTTTTGGATCGCAGCCATTCTGATTGGTGTGAAATGGTATCTCATTGTGGTTTTGATTTGCATTTCTCTGATAATGAGTGATGTTGAGCATCTTTTCATGTGTTTGTTAGCCATCTGTATGTCTTCTTTGGAGAAATGTCTATTTAGTTTTTGTATGTTTTTGAGATTAGTTGTTTGTCAGTTGCTTCATTTGCTATTATTTTCTCCCATTCCGAAGGCTGTCTTTTCACCTTGCTTATAGTTTCCTTTATTGTGCAGAAGCTTTTTATTTTAATTAGGTCCCATTTGTTTATTTTTGCTGTCATTTCCAGTATTCTGGGAGGTGGGTCATAGAGGATCCTGCTGTGATTTATGTCAGAGAGTGTTTTGCTTATGTTCTCCTCTAGGAGTTTTATACTACCCGAAGCAATCTACAGATTCAATGTAATCCCTATCAAGCTACCAGCAGTATTTTTCACAGAGCTAGAACAAATAATTTCACAATTTGTATGGAAATACTAAAAACCTCGAATAGCCAAAGCAATCTTGAGAAAGAAGAATGGAACTGGAAGAATAAACCTGCCTGCCTTCAGGCTCTATTACAAAGCCACAGTCATCAAGACAGTATGGTACTGGCACACAGACAGAAATATAGATCAATGGAACAAAATAGAAAGCCAAGAGATAAATCCACACACCTAGGGACACCTCATCTTCAACAAAGGAGGCAAGAATATACAATGGATTAAAGACAATCTCTTTAACAAGTGGTGCTGGGAAAACTGGTCAACCACTTGTAAAAGAATGAAACTAGAACCCTTTCTAACACCATACACAAAAATAAACTCAAAATGGATTAAAGATCTAAACGTAAGACCAGAAACTATAAACCATCTTTTAAGATCAAAATTTATTATTAAACACATTAGAAATATCCATCATTATCATCTAATTATTTCAAGTATCTGAGGTAAAAAATAAATACACTGTTTAAACAAAGCATTAATTTATTAGCTACAGAACAATGGGAGCTTCTTGCTAGACCTGAGAATTCTTTTTCAAGAAACACAGTAATTTGCGAATTGTCTGATTGTATAGGTTTAAAAGGTAAATAGAGGCAATAACAAGCTACATATGGCTCATCTATATAAAGGATGGCTGGAAGTTCAACTTAGCTTGATTCTTCAGGGAGTGATTTTATTCAAACACTTAGCTGAATTCAGATATAATGTTCATCCAAGTGGCTCAGCACATCTGCCACAAAAGCCTCATTCTGGGCTTGTAAGCGTTCTTCTTTTGAAATGGTAAACTGAAGCATTACTTTTGAAAGCACCAGTATAGAACATGAGTCTTCAAAATATTCGTTCAGGGCAATCAGTAAGATGGTAATCTTCCTTGGGCTAAGAATGATGGGTGGCCAGTGCTCAGAAGCTGACTTAACTGTTTACCCTGATGGAGACTGGGATAGCAGCAATAATCCAACATATAGGAAAATTAGTCTCATCAACCAAATGGACTTGGTAAGATTCTCCTCCTTTCTAGTATTTTGAGTAAAAAAGATGGTCTGTGTAGTTCATATAGTTTTCAGGAGTGTGATCTGCTTTTATTATATATCTCCTTTTCAGAAAATATATAAAGAATTCCAACCCTACACCAGGGACTTTGTCAGGTGCTGGGGATACAAGATATAGGTGCTGGTTTTAAGAAGCTTATGGATTGGCACTGGGTACCTTCTCTTCATTCCATTCCTAGTAATTAAGCAACTAACATGTTGGTCTGCTTATGGCAGGTATTCAATAAATGAATAAATGTAATAATAAATAATTCATAATTTATAGTCCACACGGCCTGACTTGACTTTCCTAATTCCCTGTAGAGACCCCTGCACTTGAGTGGTTCATTTTTTCATGCAATAGCAAATATTTTGAGTAGGAAAATATTTATGAATACTTACTGCAGAGCCTTTGAATTTGCTGAAATAGATTTTTCTCAATGATTATTGTTCTGTAACACTGAACATCTAATACCAAGATTATTCCTTGCTAAATTATATTTTATAAAGTAATAACACATTTCTGCCCTAGCAACCAAAAAATAAAAAATTGGATACACACAGCTGAATGGAAGACAGTTTCCTCACTTAGCCACACATGATGGAGGATGAGGATCAGCAAGTATATGGTGACTTGAAGGGCCTTCAGTTTATTGTCTCTCATAGTAGTTCTCTCCTCCACAATTCTGTCTTCTTCTTTGGATCTCTGATGTCATTCACTTTTCAAAATCTGCCCTCAGGAAAGCACTCATAACTTTGTAGAAGACAAAAATTTATTCTCCCAGTGGCTCTTATAAGCTAAGTTTCATTGTAAAAACAAAAGTATGTAACCGGACAAAAGTATGATATCTTTTAGGGTCCAGGTGAGGGATCATGAGAGGAAGGATAGGGGATCTTTCTCAGTATCCTTATATAAGAGCGAGTTGCTCTCAATAAACATTCATATAAATTAATTCATTCTTTCCTTCAATAAGTGAATGGGTAATAAGACACAAAGTTTTTGGTACTTTTGAAACAAGATGGAGTTATGAAGTGGCAGAAGTTATGATTCAGAAGTAAAAAGTATACAGTAAATAAAATGGAAATAATGACATCAGAAGATGAGAGAGATAAATGGAGCAGACCTAGGAAAACATACATACTACCAAAGAGAGTAGCTGGCTTCAAACGTCTTACAAGGACTAAGGTCAAGGCCACACTTGACTCACATGCCATTGGAAAAGCGTATGTGTGTGTGCTCAGTCATGTCCGACTTTTTGTGACCTTATGAACTGTAGCTTGCTAGGCTCCTTTGTCCATGGGATTACCCTGGCAAGAATACTAGAGTGGGTTACCATTTCTTTCTCCAGGGAATCTTCCCGACACAGGGACTGAACCCACGTCTCTTGTGGCTCCTGTATGGGCAGGTAGATTCTTTACCACTGAGCCACCTAGAAAACCCTTGAAAAAGCATACTGGAAAGTATTTTAAAACTTCAAGTAGAATGGAAGTAAGAAGTTAGGAACCAAGAAGATAAGCTTTATGCTCTTTCCTTTTTATTCCTCATAATTCTAGCTCTACTTCTTCTCTTCATGATATTAAAAAAAAAATTGGCTTATCTTCAAATAACTTAATCTGTTCCCCATTTCCAGTATTCAAATTGTATGAGAATGAGATAGGCCCAGCTCATCTGTGCACAACAGACTTGGTATATTTATGTCAAATGTCTTTATCCTTGTCTAATCCATCGTCCATCAGTGGCTTCCCAAAGCTCGGGCCATGAGTAAGTAAGACTGTACCCTTTATAAGGGATTTGGGTTACCACAGGCATGAGACTAAAAAAATCTAGAGTAGAAATCAGTTCAGTTCAGTTCAGTTCAGTCGCTCAGTCGTGTCCAACTCTTTGCGACCCCATGAATCGCAGCACGCCAGGCCTCCCTGTCCATCACCAACCCCCTAAGTTCACTCAGACTCGCGTCCATCGAGTCAGTGATGCTATCCAGCCATCTCATCCTCTGTTGTCCCCTTCTCCTCCTGCCCCCAATCCCTCCCAGCATCAAAGTCTTTTCCAATGAGTCAACTCTTTGCATGAGGTGGCCAAAGTACTGGAGTTTCAGCTTTAGCATCATTCCTTCCAAAGAACAGCCAGGGCTGATCTCCTTCAGAATGGACTGGTTGGATCTCCTTGCAGTCCAAGGGACTCTCAAGAGTCTTCTCCAACACCACAGTTCAAAAGCATCAATTCTTCGGCACTCAGCCTTCTTCACAGTCCAACTCTCCCATCCATACATGACTACTGGAAAAACCATATCCTTGACTAGAAAGACCTTAGTCGGCAAAGTAATGTCTCTGCTTTTGAGTATGCTATCTAGGTTGGTCATAACTTTTCCTCCAAGGAGTAAGCATCTTTTAATTTCATGGCTTCACTCACCACCTGCAGTGATTTTGGAGCCCCCCAAAATAAAGTCTCTCACTGTTTCCACTGTTTCCCCATCTATTTCCTATGAAGTGATGGGACCTGATGCCATGATCTTCGTTTTCTGATTGTTGAGCTTTAAGTCAACTTTTTCACTCTCCACTTTCACTTTCATCAAGAGGCTTTTTAGCTCCTCTTCACTTTCTGCCATAAGGGTGGTGTCATCTGCATATCTCAGGTTATTGATATTTCTCATGGCAATCTTGATTCCAGCTTGTGTTTCTTCCAGTCCAGCATTTCTCATGATGTACTCTGCATATAAGTTAAATAAGCAGGGTGACAATATACAGCCTTGACGTACTCCTCTTCCTATTTGGAACCAGTCTGTTGTTCCATGTCCAGTTCTAACTGTTGCTTCCTGGCCTGCATACAGATTTCTCAAGAGGTAGGTCAGGTGGTCTGGTATTCCCATCTCTTTCAGAAGTTTCCACAGTTTATTGTGATCCACACAGTCAAAGGCTTTAGTATAGTCAATAAAGCAGAAATAGATGTTTTTCTGGAATTCTGTTGCTTTTTCCATGATCCAGCGGATGTTGTCAATTTGATCTCTGGTTCCTCTGCCTTTTCTAAAACCAGCTTGAACATCAGGAAGTTCACGGTTCACGTATTGCTGAAGCCTGGCTTGGAGAAATGAGTTACTAGAATATAAAAAGTGGTACCTTCTCTAAGTATTTACCATATGCTACATTCTGCCTTATACATTTTAAATTTAACCTTTGTAGCAATCCTTTCAGCATGTAGGATCATGATACTTACTTTTTATATGAGGAAACTGAGGTACTGAGATATTAAGTAACTTGTCAAAGGTGATTCATCAAGTGGCAGAGTTGAAAACTGAACTTAGGCAGCCTGGTTCCCAAACCTATGTTCACAATTATGTCCTGCTGAGTAGAACATAAAATTCTAATTTTTCACTTACTGTTAGTTATGTGTTTCTAGGCAAGTGATATAGCTCCTTTAAACTCTTAATTTTTCTATTCTTCCAATGAAGATAATGGTCTTCCCAGGTGGTGCTAGTGGTAAAGAATCTGCCTGCCAATGCAGGAAACTCAAGCGATGTATGTTCGATCCTGAGGAGATACCCTGGAGTAGGAAATATTTTTGCCGGCTGAAATTCCATGAACAGAGGAACCTGGTGGGCTATAGTCCACGGGGCAGCAAAGGATCTGATGTGACTGAGCACACAGTGAAGATAATAAGCTGCTCATATACCACGTCGATTGTTCTCAGGATTAAGTAAGAGTATTTGAGAATTCTTTTTAAACTGTAGAACAAGGTATTGCAATTTAAGACACAAACATTATCAGTTTGTGTAAGAATAATAAAAGTACAGAGAAGTTTGGTTAAGTAGTTAGATTTCTGATATAGTTGCTTTAAAAATTCATGTTTTTTGCCCTCAAGTTCCCATTATAAAATAGCTGTCATCACCTTTTACTCTTCAACACAGTAATCTTTTGGGGGATTTTTTTTTTTTCTTGATGCTAATCACATTTCTGCTGTGTGATCCAAGAAATGGTAATATTATAGGAAAGGGGCAAATGTTCTGGATCTAAATCTATTTTTCTCTTTTTCTCCTCCTCCTACCCATGATTATTTGTGGGATAGATAAATTTGTAACATACTTTAAAAGCTTCAGATAAAAGGTGTTATAGGCAATTTAAAATCAGTATGTTCTGTTACGTTTTTTTTTTCTTGAGACTTTCAGCAACAAACTGCATAATGGAAAGTTCTTTTATCTTAACTTCATATCTGTTTAGTTATGTATCTCTTTTATTTTAGCACGCTCAGATTTGCACAGCATACATCTAAATAAATACTATAAAAAATCATTAAATTTTTTTCCTTATCTATGAACCTTTTTTAACACAGTTCTTCAGATAAAGTAAGAACACCAATCCATTTAAAAGGGAATAATTGGAAATTGAGGCAGTTTTTTTTCCTTCCAGGTTTCTCTGTTGCAGTAGTAAACACATTAAATGCCAAAACAGCATTAGCCCCAAGAACGTATTAGCTTTCTATGGGATATTTAGAGCTCCATGGTAACAATTATTTGCAGAATTCACAAGATACACTTTGGAAACTAAAAGACACTTATCTCATTTCAGGAAGCATAACATACACAGGTGAAGGAGAATAGGAGAAGGTTTAAACGAAATTGTTGTTTCAAGAACAGTCTTTATCCATATTAATCTTTTCCTGTGGTTATAGTTATGTCTTTTCATACTCCCTTTGTGTATTTCTCATCTTCTTTCACACTGAAAAAGGGTAAGCTTGTGCTTGTAGTTTTCTGGGGTTTGTATATGGTTATGAGATTGGGGAGATATTACATTTCACCTCATAAAGTTGATTATGTCCTCAGTATGCATAAAAAGGAAATTTTCTTTATTTCTTTGCTCTTGGAGTAAGAGTCTCAGGTAAACTACTTGTTTTCATTTTACCTGGGCTGATGACCATATCCTTTTCCTATCCTTCATAGCATTCCTGTTGCATTTTTATCTCTGGGACAATAACCTGTATTCATAAACACAGAGATAAAAGAGTTGGGGTAATCATCTGCAAAAATGGTAAACATGATAAAAAGTTCAGCTATTATCCAGTGGCCCTGGCAGAAATTATGTTACTAAGATCATAGATGAAAGAGATCCTTTGGAGTTTCGAAGATGTGAAATGAATACTATCATCAGTTTCTCCTGGCCACAGAAGCAATGAAAGCAATAAACTTTGTCAAAATCTTTGCCAATTATAATTTCTCTCTCCCTCAGATTGTGGTCCTAAAATTCTTCTCCCACCTAAATATAAAAATGTAATCCATAGATGAATCAGTTCATGAGATTGCATTTTAATTTCTAAATGTCAAGATTGAGGACTTAATAGATATTTATAGAACATTACATCCAAAAGCAACAGAATATACATTCTTGTTAAGTGTGCAAGAAACATTTTCTAAAAGATCATGTAAAAGGCCACAAAACAAGTAGAAGTAAATTTAAAAACATTTAAATTATACCACGTTTCTTTCTCAACCATAGTGGTATTGAACTATAAATTAATTACATGAAAAAACTGGAAAATGCGCAAATACGAGGAGATGAAAAAACTTGCTACTAAATAACCAGTGAGTTAAAGAAGACATCAAAGGAGAAATTAAAAAAAAAAAACCTATGACAAGTGAAAATAAAAATGAAATATATCAAAATTTATGGGATGCAGCAAAACCAGTTCTAAGAGGGGAGT
The DNA here is from genome assembly GCF_032405125.1 of Capricornis sumatraensis. Taxonomy (NCBI): domain Eukaryota; kingdom Metazoa; phylum Chordata; class Mammalia; order Artiodactyla; family Bovidae; genus Capricornis; species Capricornis sumatraensis. Next base: position 55,771,226 of record NC_091074.1, on the reverse strand, counting down.
TCAGAGTAATAGAACTTAAGAAACCTAACACCTAACTCAAGAAACAAGGAGAATGTCAATTTAATTTTACACCTCAAGGAACTAGAAGAAAGCATATGAAACTCAAGTTAGTAGAATGAAAGAAATAACAAAGAACAGAGCAGAAATAAATTGAGATCGAAAAGATCAATTAAACTGAAAAAGAGCTAGTTCTTTGAAAAGATAAAATCAACAAATCTGTAGCTAAACTTATAAAGGAAAAAAGGGAGAGAATTCCAATTAAATCAGAAATGAAAGAGAAGATGTTACAACAGAGATCAAAGAAATACAAAGGATCATAAGAGACAGCTATAAACAATTAAATAATAATAAATGGGCAATCAAAATAAGTGGATACATTTCTAGAAACATATAACCTTACTAAAACTGATTTATGATGAAAGAGAACATTGAAACAAGTCAATTACTATGTATGGAGATTGAGTCAGTAATCAAAAATCTCTCAAAAATTGAGTGATTAGGAGTCTACCACTTCACTTTGAATTCTACCAAATATTCAAAGAAGATTTATTATACTCTTTAAAAAAATAGACCTGGATGGAACATTTCCAAACTCATTTTATGAGGCCAGTATTACCAGATCTCCAAAACAAAGAAAGAAAGACAAAGAAAATTATGGGCAATATCCTTGATGAACATAGATGCAAAAAACAAAATACCTGTAATCCATTAAAAGATTATGTACCATGACCGTATGAGATTATTCCAGAGATGCAAGAATGGTTCAACATTCAGAAATCAGTCAATGTGGTAAACCACATTAACAAAATGAAGTATAAAAATTATTTCATTATCTCATGGACTGTAGCCTGCCAGGCTCCTGTGTCCATGGGGATTCTCCAGGCAAGGATACTGGAGTGGGTTGCTATTCCCTCCTCCAGGGGATCTTCCCAATCCAGGGATCAAGCCCAGGTCTTCCACATTGCAGGCACATTCTTTTGCCATCTGACTCACCAGGGAAGCCCATTATCTCAAAAGATGCAGAAAAAGAAAATTTGACAAGATTTAACACCCATTTACGATATAAATTCTCAATAAAATGGATACAGGTGAACATATCTAGAGCTAACACCCCAGAAAGATGTCCTTGTCATCATAGGGGACTGGAATGCAAATGTAGGAAGTCAAGAGATACCGGGAGTAGCAGGCAAATTTGGCCTTGGAGTACAAAGTGAAGCAGGGCAAAGGCTAACAGAGTTTTGCCAAGAGAACGCATTGGTTATAGCAAACACCCTCTTCCAACAACACAAGAGAAGACTCTACACATGGACATCACCAGATGGTAAATACGGAAATCAGGTTGATTATATTCTTTGCAGCCAAAGATGGAGAAGCTCTAAACAGTCAGCGAAACAAGATTGGGACCTGACTGTGGCTGAGATCATGAACTCCTTATTGCCAAATTCAGACTTAAATTGAGGAAAGTAGGGAAAACCACTAGACCATTCAGGTATGACCTAAATCAAATCCCTTACGATTATGCAGTGGAAGTGAGAAATAGATCAAGGGATTATATCTGACAGACAAAGTACCTGAAGAACTATGGATGGAGGGTCATGACATTGTACAGGAGAGAGGGAGCAAGACAATCCCCAAGAAAAAAAAAATGCGAAAAGGCAAAATGGTTGTCTGAGGAGGCCTTACAAATAGCTGTAAAAAGAAGAGAAGTAAAGGCAAAGGAGAAAAGGAAAGATATACTCATTTGAATGCAGAGTTCCAAATAATAGCAAGGCGAGATATGAAAGCCTTCCTCAGTAATCAGTGCAAAGAAATAAAAGAAAACAATAGAATGGGAAAGATGAGATCCCTTCAAGAAAATTAGAGATACCGAGGAAACATTTCATGCAAAGATGAGCACAATAAAGGACAGAAATGGTATGGACCTAACAGAAGCAGAAGATATTAAGAAGAGGTGACGAGAATATACAGAAGAACTATACAGAAAAGATCTTCATGACCCAGATAACCACGATGATGTGATCACCCACCTAGAGCCAGACATCCTGGAATGCAAAGTCAAGTGGGCCTTAGGAAGCATCACTATGAACAAAGCTAGTGGAGGTAATGGAATTCCAGTTGAGCTATTTCAAAACCTTAAAGAACATGCTGTGGAAGTGCTGCATTCAATATGTCAGCAAATTTGAAAAACTCAGCAGTGGCCACAGGACTGGAAAAGGTCAGTTTTCATTCCAATCCCAAAGAAAGGCAATGCCAAAGAATGTTTAAACTACCACAACTGCACTCATCTCATACACTAGCAAGGTAATGCTCAAAATTCTCCAAGCCAGGCCTAAATGGTGCATGAACTGTGAACTTCCAGATGTTCAGGCTTGATTTAGAAAAGGCAGAGGAACCAGAAATCAAAAAGCCAACATCTGTTGGATTGCCAAGAAAGCAAGAGCATTACAGAAAAACATCTACTTCTGCTTTATTGACTACCCCAAAGCCTTTGACTGTGTGGATCACAATAAACTGTGGAGTATTCTTAAAGAGAAGGGAATACCAGATCACCTGACCTGCCTCTTGAGAAATCTGTATGCAGGTCAAGAAGCAACGATTAGAACTGGACATGGAACAACAGACTGGTTCCAAACTGGGAAAGGAGTGTGTCAAGGCTGTATATTGTCACCCTGCTTATTTAACTTCTATGCAGAGTGCATCATGTGAAATCCTGGGCTGGGTGAAGCACAGGCTGGAATCAAGATTACTGGGAGAAATATCAATAACGTTAGATACACAAATGACACCACCCTTATGGCAGAAAGAGAGGAAGAACAAAAGAACCTCTTGATGAAAGTGAAAGAGGAGAGTGAAAAAACTGGCTTAAAACTCAACATTCAGAAAACTAAGATCATGGCATTGGGTCCCATCACTTCATGTCAAATAGATGGGGAACAATGGAAACAGTGACAGACTTTTTTGGGGGGGCTCCAAAATCACTGCAGATGGTGAGTGCAGCCATGAATTTAAAAGGTGCTTGCTCCTTGGAAGGAAAGTTATGACCAACCTAGACAGCATAGTGAAAAGCAGAGACATTACTTTGCCAACAAAGGTCCATCTAGTCAAGTTTTTCCAGTGGTCATGTATGAATGTGAGAGTTGGACTATAAAGAAAGCTGAGCACCGAAGAACTGATGCTTTTGAACTGTAGTGTTGGAGAAGACTCTTGAGAATACCCTGGACAGTAAGGAGATCTAATCAGTCCATCCTAAATGAAATCAGTCCTGAATATTCATTGGAAGGACTGATGCTGAAGCTGAAACTCCAATACTTTGGCCTCCTGGTGTGAAGAACTGACTCCTTGGAAAAAACCCTGATGCTGGAAAAGATTGAAGGCAGGAGGAGAATGGGATGACAGATGATGAGATGGTTGGATGGCATCACTGACTCAATGGGCATGAATTTGAGCAAGCTCTGGGAGTTGGTAATAGACAGGGAAGCCTGGCATACTGCAGTTCTGGTGTCGCAAAGTGTCGGACATGACTGAATAACTGAACTGACTGAAACAGTGTTGGGAAATTGGATAGCCACATGCAGAAGAATGAAACTGGACCATTATGTTACATCACATCAGTTCAGTTCAGTTCAGGCGTTCAGTCGTGTCCGACTCTTTGCGACCCCAGGGATCTCAGCACGGTAGGCCTCCCTGTCCATCACCAAATGCCAGAGTTCACTCAGACTCACGTCCATTGAGTCGGTGATGCCATCCAGCCATCTCATCCTCTGTTGTCCCCTTCTCCTCCTGCCCCCAATCCCTCCCAGCATCAAAGTCTTTTCCAATGAGTCAACTCTTCGCATGAGGTGGCCAAAGTACTGGAGTTTCAGCTTTAGCATCATTCCTTCCAAAGAACAGCCAGGGCTGATCTCCTTCAGAATGGAATGGTTGGACCTCCTTGCAGTCCAAGGGACTCTCAAGAGTCTTCTCCAACACCACAGTTCAAAAGCATCAATTCTTTGGCGCTCAGCCTTCTTCACAGTCCAACTCTCACATCCATACATGACCACAGGAAAAGCCATAGCCTTTAATAGACGGACCTTAGTCGGCAAGGTAATGTCTCTGCTTTTGAATATGCTATCTAGGTTGGTCATAACTTTTCTTCGAAGGAGTAAGCGTCTTTTAATTTCATTGTTGCATTCACCATCTGCAGTGATTTTGGAGCCCCCCAAAAGAAAGTCTGACACTGTTTCCATTGTTTCCCCATCTATTTCCCATGAAGTGATGGGACTGGATGCCATGATCTTCATTTCCTGAATGTTGAGCTTTAAGCCAACTTTTTCACTCTCCTCTTTCACTTTCATCAAGAGGCACTTTAGTTCCTCTTCACTTTCTGCCATAAGAGTGGTGTCATCTGCATATCTGAGGTTATTGATATTTCTCCCAGCAATCTTGATTCCAGCTTGTGTTTCTTCCAGTCCAGCATTTCTCATAATGTACTCTGCATATAAGTTAAATGAGCAGGGTGACAATATACAGCCTTGACGTACTCCTTTTCCTATTTGGAAGCAGTCTGTTGTTCCATGTCCAGTTCTAACTGTTGCTTCCTGACCTGCATACAGATTTCTCAAGATACAGGTGAGGTGGTCTGGTATTCCCATCTCTTTCAGAATTTTCTACAGTTTATTGTGATCCAGATAGTCAAAGGCTTTGGCATAGTCAATAAAGCAACAATAGATGTTTTTCTGGAATTCTCTTGCTTTTTCCATGATCCAGCGGCTGTTGTCAATTTGATCTCTGGTTCCTCTGCCTTTTCTAAAACCAGCTTGAACAGCGGGAAGTTCATGGTTCATGTATTTCTGAAGCCTGGCTTTGAGAATTTTGAGCGTTACTTTACCAGCATGTGAGATGAGTGCAATTGTGTGGTAGTTTGCATATGAACATTAAATCAAAATGGATTAAAGACCAAATTAAGACCTGAAACCGTAAAACTCCTAGAAGAAAAGAGAGGTTATAAACTCGTTGACATCGGTCTTGGTGATGACTTTTTGAATCTGATACAGAAAGGAAAGACAGCAAAATAAACGAGTGGGATTGCATTAAACTAAAAACCTTTTGTACAGCAAGAGAAAGCATCCCTGAAATGAAAATACAACCTACTAAATGAGAAAAAAAATCCCTATTTGCAAGTCATATATCTGATAAGGGGCCAATAGGCAAAATATATAAAGAGCTCGTAGAACTCAATACAAGAAATTAGACTATCTGATTTAAAAATGGGCAGATCTAAATAGCCATTTCTTCTAACGAAGACATACATATGGCTGACAGGTATATGAAAATATGCTTTCCATCATTAATTATCAGGGAAATGCAGATCAAAAATACAGGCAACTCTTACTTCATACCTGTTAGAAGAGCTGTTATCAGAAATATTAGAAATACCACATATTGACAGGGAGGTAGAGAAAAGGAAGCACATTTGCATTCTTGGTGGAAATTCATGCAGGTACTATGGAAAACAGTATGGGGGTTCTCAAAAAATAGAAGTACCATATGATCCAGCAATTCCAACTCTGGTATTTAGCCAAAGAAAACAAAACACTAACTCGAATTGATATCTGCACCCAGAATGTTTATTGCAGTATTATTTACAGTAGCCAAGATATGGAAACAGTGCAAGTGTCTATCAATGGTAAATGAATAAAGAAGAAAAGATAGATCTGTATATAATGGAATATTATTTAGCCATAAAAAGAATGATACCTTGCCATTTGTGAGAAAGTGAATGGTCCTTGAGAGCATTATGCTAAGTGGAATAAATTAGAAAAAGACAAATACTGTGTGATCTTTCTTATGTCAAATTTATATGTTATATATTTAATATCATCTGTTATATATATATACTGTCTCTCTCTGTATATATATATTTAATCAATAATATATAGATAGATAGATAGATAGATAGATAGATAGATAGATAGATAGATAGATAGATAATCAAGCTTTGTAGATACAGAGAAGAGATTGGTGGGTGCCAGAGGCAGAGGGTGCAGGGGTGGGTTAAATGGCTGAACTTATTTTGTTTTTTAGTTTAAAATAAATTTGAAAAACAATTTAAAAATGTAATCCACACCTGAAATAGCTCATGAGACTCAATTTTAATTTCTACATGCTAGGGTTGAGGACTGAATTTTGAATGAGTTAGTGTTTCATGGTTGTCTATTTAGTGTGAATGAGTAATCTCCTCCATTGACTAGAAAGAGTACCTAAAATTATACTCTAAGAAGGGAATTCACTTAGGTGTTACTTTATTTTCAGTTTTTGAGGTTTCCTTTTTAAAATGAAGTGAAGTGAAGTCCCTCAGTCGTGTCCGACTCTTTGCGACCCGTGGACTGTAGCCCACCAGGCTCCTCTGTCCATGGGATTCTCCAGGCAAGAATACTGGAGTGGGTTGCCATTTCCTTCTCCAGGGGATCTTCCCGACTCAGGGATCAAACCCGGGTCTCCCGCGCTGCAGGCAGACGCTTTAACCTCTGTTTTTGGTAATAAAGAGTCATTATTTCTTTCTTGAGTAATAGGAACTGAAACACTGTTTATCCAGATGAAGAAAATTTTTACTCTATTAGTGAACAGCTAGCTATATGCAAATCTCAAAAAGTAACAGTGGGCTTCCAGTTCTGGACCAAGATAGAGTAGATATATTTTTCCCCATTCCTCCCACTAAGCACAGCTAAAATCCTGAACCTTAAATATAAAACAAACATAAGGCTCTGAAAATGGAGAGAAGATGAGTTCCCTGTGGTCCTGGAGACCTGAGGTGCAACATGGAAACATGGATTATCTTTTTGCTGATGTATCTCAGGGTGAGTGCTGGAGAAGCAGACAACCTGGAACTGTCACTGTGAGCAGACAAAAAGGCCCCAAGGAAAGCTTCCTGTTTCTAACCAAAGGACCAGAAAAGGAGCATCCTATTGAGACAGAAAACTTCACTCTACTTTACCAAGTCACCATGGGAAAATTGTAATCCCATAATAATCCCACTTCCACTCTTACCAGCAAAGGCTCAGCAGAGGCTGAGTGGGGAGCCTAGATCTCCAACTTCATCCAGCTATAATGAGGTTCCTCTCATCCCTCCACCCATGAAAGACTAATTAGGAGTCAAGACTTTCATCTTTGACTAGGGGAACTTGAATGTCAGTCCCATTTGAGAGTAATGAGTTACAGCCCCTGTTCCCCAACCTGTGTTGTTAGAGGAGGCCTGCTAAAACAAATTTATATAATATTTATAGAACGTACAATTGATATACAACTATGCAATCAAAAAACACATCATACCAAGAGAAAGGATAATCACAATTTGAATGAGAAAAGGAAGTCAACAGGAAGAAACTTCAATATGACATAGGTACTCAAATTATCTGTCAAGTCACACGTTATAATAATACTTCAATGAGTAATTATGAGCATTCTTAAAACAACTGAAAAAATAAAAAGTCTCAGCAAAATAATAGAAGATATAAATAGGAACAAATGGAAATGTTAGAGTCAAAAAAGAATAACCAAGATTAAAAGATGGGTTCAATGGCAGATTGGAGGGGAAATAAGAAATAATCAGGAAACCGGAAAGTAGCAAAAAAAAAAAAAAAATTCACAATTAGACCCAAAATAGACTAAAAAAAAAAAAAAATAGACTTTTGAGGCCCTATGGGACTAAAATAATTAAGCTAACATTCTTGTCAACAGAGTTCCAGAGGAGAAGGGAAGGAAGGTGGAAGTAAAAAGGTGTTCAAATAAATGACAGAAAACTTCATTTAACAGAAGACTTCAGAAAATTTGGCAAAAGATATGTCTATAGAAAACAGAAGCAATAAGCTCTTTGACCACACGTAGGCAATGGAATCCCAGTCCAGTACTCTTGCCTGGAAAATTCCATGGATGGAGGAGCCTGGTAGGCTGCAGTCCATGGGGTCGCTAAGAGTCAGACATGACTGAGCGACTTCACTTTCACTTTTCACTTTCATGCATTGGAGAAGGAAATGGCAACCCACTTCAGTGTTCTTGCCTGGAGAATCCCAGGGATTGCGGAGCCTGGTGGGCTGCCGTCTGTGGGGTCACACAGAGTTGGACATGACTGAAGTGACTTAGCAGCAGCAGCAGCAGCAATATATACATATATATATATATTTTTGGGGTGGGGTGGGGTGGAAATCTGTCTCCTTAGGCAAGGACAACAAAAGCAAAAATTTAAAAATGGGAAAACATCAAGCTAAACCTTTTGCACAGTGAAGGTAACTATCAATGAAACAAAAAGGCAACCTACTGAATGGGAGGAAATATTTGCAAATCATATGTTTGATAAGGGGTTAATGTCCAAAATATAAAAAGAAATCATATAATTCAACATCAAAGAAAACCAGACAAACCTGAGTTAAAAATGAGCAGAGCACCTGAATATACAATTTCCCAACATTCACATGAAATGATGCTCAAAATCACTCATCATCAGGGAAATGCAGATCAAAATCACAATGAGATATAACCTTATACCTGTTAAAATGACTATTAAGGAAAACAAGAGATAACACATGCTATTGAAGGTGTGGAGAAAAGGGAACTCTTGTGCACCATTGGTGGAAATATGAATTTATGTTGCTTCTATGGAAAACAATATGGAGGCTCTTCAAAAAATTAAAAATAGAACTATATATGACATAGAAATTCTACTTCTCAATATTTATCCAAAGAAAACAAAAGCATTGGTTCCAAAAGGCACATCTACAGAGACAGAAAGTAGATTAACGGTTGCCTGGGCTGGGAAGGGGGAACAGGATGGGGAGTGACTGTCAGTAGGTCTGAGGTTCCTTTGTGAGGTGATGGAATTATATGTGGTGAAAGATCACAAGTCTGTGAATACATTAAAAATCATTCATTACAATTTAAAATTTTTTATTTATTATGATTATTATTTTTACTTTACAATATTGTATTGGTTTTGCCACACATCAACATGAATCCCCCACGGGTGTACATGTGTTCCCAGTCCCAAACCCACTCCCACCTCCCCCTGCACACCATCCCTCCAGGTCATCCCAGTGCACCAGCCCCAACAGTTTATATGGATGAATGTTATGGTATGGGAATTCTATCTCAATAAAGCTGTTAAAATAAAAAAGGAAGTTGAACAAACCTTTAACAGTATAAACCCAAAGAAATTCATGTCAAGGCATATCATAATTAACTTTAGAAAACTAAAGACAAAAACCTTCATTGTTTCACCTCTGAAATAACCTTCGAAATGGGAACACAAATGGCATTGGATTGTCATCAGAAACCATGGAGGCTGGGAGTGGTGCAACGTTTTCAAGTACTGAAAGAAAAGAATCGTCAGTCCTGAATTCTATATCACACAAAAATTTCTGTCAGGAATGAAAGCATTGTGAGATAAAGGAAAATGAAAAGAATGTTCTCCAGCAGACCTATCCTGAAGTCAGAGCTAATAGAAGTTTTTGAAAGAGGAAGGAAATCTTGGAACATTAGGCAGGAAGTGCCAAATATGGGTAGACTGAAAGAGCCAAAAGATGGATAACTGTAATAGACTTTTCTTTTACTCTTGAGTTTTCCAAATTCTGTTGGATGATCTAAGCATAGAGTAAAACTGTCTGATGTGGATCGCAATATGTGCAGAGGAAATATTTAAGGCAATTGTATTATAATTGGAGGAGGAAAGGGGACTTAAAGGAAGGTGTTTTCACTCTGATTGTATTGACACCAGTAGATTTTTTTTTTGTGTGTGCTACAATAGTTTTGTATCTTGATTTCCATTGTAGTTTTAGGAATCTATGCATGAGTCAAATGATATAGAGTGATGTATATTTCACCAACATCAATTTCCTGACTTAGATACTGTGCTTTTTTACACAAGATATAACCGTTGATAGAAATTGGGAGGAGAGTACATGGAAACACTCTGTAGTGTATTGGAAGCTTCCTGTAAATCTACAAATACTTAGAAATAAACTTTAAAAAATAAAGGCGATTCAGAAAGTACAGAAACACCTATGGTGAAAATGTATGTGTATGTGTGTGTGTTACTATGTGAGAGAATGCATGTGTGCTAGAGTGCTATATTAAAAAGAAAGATGCTTAATAGAAGATAGAAGGGGAGAAATAAAAGGTAAATATCACTTATTCCTCAGCCAGGCTAATGGTAGTCCTCATACTTCTCATATAGTATATTATCTTCTCACAATTAATTTCTCTTATTTTTTTTATCACATTGTCTTCCGAATTCATACCTGCTGACTTCTGGCACCTTCATGTAACATGGATAATAAAAATGGTTGCTTGTGTTCTGTTTCAAAAACTGTCCCTTCATCTATCCTTCCCCAAAGTCAGGATGCATCTCCTGTTTTGTGACTTTGTTTCCCACATGAGTATGTCTTTGATGTTTACTAGCATCATAACTGCACCCCACTCCAGTACTCTTGCCTGGAAAATCTCATGGGCGGGGGAGCCCGGTGGGCTGTGGTCCATGGGGTAGCGGGGCGTCGGGCGCGACTGAGCGACTTCACTTTCACTTTTCACTTTCATGCATTGGAGAAGGAAATGGCAACCCACTCCAGTGTTCTTGCCTGGAGAAGCCCAGGGACGGGGGAGCCTGGTGGGCTGCCATCTAAGGGGTCGCACAGAGTCGGACACGACTGAAGTGACGCAGCAGCAGCAGCAGCATCCTTTGTGATTTTTTTTTTTTTTCAGTTACAAGAGTTTTAAAAATTAAGCATGTATCTGCTAGGTACAATATATGTAGAAAGTAGAGTAAATTTGAAGATTAGACTATTAAACAATATATTTGAGAGGACAAAAGAATAAGAGATGTTGTATCACATATTTTTAAACTTTATTTTTAGTAGTTTTAGACCATTACAAGAGATTAAACTAGAAATATTAACTACAATAACCTTAACAAACAGAGAGGCTAATTATAGTTAAAGAAGACAGAAGGTGGGATCTCTTGCTGACAAAAAGGAAAAATAAAAGCAATGATTAAGATAGTGGGAAGGATTGAAATGAAAAATAAGTCCACTTAAAAATAAGCAGCCCTTCCTTCATAAAAAGATACAAAGTTTAAGTTAGTTATTATTCCCTTATATGAAGATAGAATATATGAGAAATATAATAATAACCTTTAGATTTAATTATATTCAATAAATATCTACTTGTTATGATGAATGACAAATGCTTTCTGGATTTCTGCCTCTTTGAGTGAATTGAAAGATTGATACTTCTGAGGTGGAGCAAGTAGCCATGGAGATTAAAAAATATTAAGTTTAATGGATTTGCATTGCATTATTTTTAATAAGTAAATAAAACTGGGATAGTGATAGGAATTGCCTGTCATAACCACATTGAGTGGCTTATCTATCAAGAACTCCTGAATATATAGACAAGATACCTAGTGCATGTCCCCAAACTCAAAAGGATGACTTAGGAAAGGAATTCAAGTTTTTATGTTTCCATTTGTCAAGGGCAAACTGAGAGTGTTTCTAGTTAGATCTTGGAACTTAACCTATCCAGCATAAAAGCAATATTTGTTGTACTACATCTTTATCTAGCAGAGTATAATGATCTGTTTCAGAATCAAGAAACACAGAAAATAGTGCAATTCAGGAGTCCTGGCATTTGTTAGAGAGATAAGGAACTTGGGCCAATTATCCTGCACATTCTCCCTTTGCCTCTACTTTGATATCAGAATGCTGAAAACAAAAATCCTGCTAAAACTAATTAAAAACATGAAAAGAAGTAAAAAACTAATGATGTGCACATTGGCTTGATTGTGGTAAGGAAATTGTGGGCTGAAGTATAATAAAAGCCCTCAGTTATTTTAAAAAATAATCATTGGTGGGTAGAGCTGCCACCTCCCCACCAACTGCCTCCATGACTCACAGCCTGTTCCCCATCAACCCTGGGGAGCAGTGATGGGGGTGGCTGGGTGACAGACCTTATGTAGTATTTAGTTGTTAGCTGAAAAGTTTGGCTAGAAATCCAGCTGGTGGGAAGTGCTTCCCAAAGCACTGAAATGCTTAATGATGTCACCTAGGATTAGGCCAAAACCAAACAGCAGGTAAAGAAGTAGCTGCTGCTGCTGCTAAGTCGCTTCAGTCGTGTCTGACTCTGTGTGACCCCATAGACGGCAGCCCAACAGGCTCCCCCATCCGTGGGATTCTCCAGGCAAGAATACTGGAGTGGGTTGCCATTTCCTTTTCCAATGCGTGAAAGTGAAAGTGAAGTCACTCAGTTCTGTCCGACTCCCAGCGACCCATGGACTGCAGCCTACCAGGCTCCTCCGTCTGTGGGATTTTCCAGGCAAGAGTACTGGAGTGGGTTGCCATTGCCTTCTCCTAAAGTAGTTCAGTTCAGTCGCTAAGTCGTGTCTGACTCTTTGTGACCCCATGAATCGAAGAACGCCAGGCCTCCCTGTTCATCACCAACTCCCGGAGTAGAACCTTATACAAATAAATGTATTATTAACATTATCATTCACAAACCCTAGCACCATCACCATTATTTTACTAGAAATAAGAAATCAAGAACTGGGTAGCTTTTCTCCATTAAATAGATTGCCAGCATTTGTCTTGCTGCTGCTGCTATGTCACTTCAGTCATGTCTGACTCTTCCTGACCCCATGGACTGCAGCCTACCAGGCTCCTCCGTCCATGGGATTTTCCAGGCAAGAGTACTGGAGTGGGGTGCCATTGCCTTCTCTTTCAGCTCTCACAGAGGTATTTGGGAGAATCTGAAATTGATTATGTAAGTAAAAAAGGAAACAATATACAAGTGCCAAACATTTTAAAATGTGTATTTGTCATATTTCTTCTAGTTTGTTCTGATGATAACTTTATCAGTGACAGCATTAATGAATGTGATGAATAACTCAAATTTTGGGGTACAAAAAGTTAGCTATGACTTTTCCATTTATCACATAACATAAAAGTTATTTTTATTAAAATAAAACTTAAGTATGAGTAATATATACTGACAAGAATAGAGCTTTAAAGGATACTTTTAATAAGAAAGATTTCCGCCTCCCACCCCTTGTATTTCCAAAAGAAATAGTAAGCTCAGTGTTTATTTTCAGGAGTATGCCTTACACTTTGGATATGTTTAACAATTTTATTTTTTTTGGTATTGAAGTTGGCATCAATAGGTATTTTTCAATTATTGAGGATATTTATGTTAAAAGAATAAAACATTTTTTCACAAAATGTAGGTTCCGTTGTTTAGACAGAAGGATTTTTAAAACTTTTTTGTATAGAAATAGTATATATTTTTAGGAAGTTGCAAGGAAATGTATAAGGAAGTCCCTTGTACTCTTTCCCCAGTCTTCTGATGTTAACATCTTACACTATTGTATATCAAGATCAAAAAATTGACATTGGTTCAATCCATACCATTTCACTAGTTATACATGCATTCCTTTGCTACTTATTTCTTAATCTCTCAGATGTAAATTCCTAACTACTGCTTTGAAATAGTAAGAAGCAGGTAATCATTATATAGTAAGGAAATGTAGGATGATGGCTTAAAACAAAGCTTCTGGAATCAGACTGCTTAGGGTTTGAATCCTAGCTCTGTCATTTATTTGATATATGATCAAGGGCAAGTTACTTGACCTCTCCTGCTTAACAAGCTAATAGAGGTAACATTTGGAACAGTGTCTGGCACATAATAACTGCTCTGTTGTAATTAACTTTATTAAATATTATTTATATATTATAGTCTTTAAAGAGTCCTAAGCCACAGTAAATCACAAATAAACATTAGTCATTACTTGTTACATATTTCACTGAGAGAAGGGTCTCCTTGGCTAGAGGTATGTTAAGAAACAATTTTTACTTGGACAAGGTTATTATCTTTATTAGAGAAAGTCACAGAATTGTTATTGTTTTGTGTTGTCCCTTATGTTACATGGACCTTCTCCTGTGTTCAGTATAGCATAAACCCATCCTTTACAGGCTAAGTTGCTAAAGTGAAATGGCTATATAGAATAAGCTCAGTTCAGGAATCTCTGCTGAACAAAATAATTGCCATGGAATACTAAAATCTGACAATTTTGTATAAAACTTAGCAAAGATAACACTTCCCAAAGAGTGAGGTTTAGTATGAAAAATAAAGAGTGAGTGAATTGATAACCATAGGAACTATGCACAGTTGTATTTTAACACTCTCAATGAGATTCCATCCTGTTTTCCTCTTTCCTGAAGCAGGAAACTGCAGGTCCTAATGGGTGGAACTTGGGTCATTCTGGTGAGGAATTAGAGCACTTATTTTTCTATCTACACATATGCATTGTGGAGCAACCCTCAGGGCCTGCGTGTTTTGACCTGCAAGCCAGAGAAAGAGCCTGACAAATTTGACAGAAGGAGTGATTTTGCCAGATTCCTACTTGAAATTTCCTGATGCTCAACTTTACCCCCTGAGGAGGATAAAGTTGCAAAACCCATTTTAGATGCAAGGTGCGGAGAGCAGTGTTGTGACTATCAAGTGCTTCTGATTTCTACTGTATTTTGAGCGATTAACTTAGAAAAAGAGGCTTTCAGTTCAGTTCAGTCGCTCAGTCGTGTCCGACTCTTTGCGACCCCATAAATCGCAGCACGCCAGGCCTCCCTGTCCATCACCAACTCCTGGAGTTCACTCAGACTCTCGTTCATCGAGTCAGTGATGCCATCCAGCCATCTCATCCTCTGTCACCCCCTTCTTCTCCTGCCCTCAATCTCTCCCAGCATCAAAGTCTTTTCCAATGAGTCAACTCTTCGCGTGAGGTAGCCAAAGTACTGGAGTTTCAGCTTTAGCATCATTCCTTTCAGAGAACAGCCAGGGCTGATCTCCTTCAGAATGGACTGGTTGGATCTCCTTGCAGTCCAAGGGACTCTCAAGAGTCTTCTCCAACACCACAGTTCAAAAGCATCAATTCTTCGGCGCTCAGCCTTCTTCACAGTCCAACTCTCACATCCATACATGACCACTGGAAAAACCATAGCCTTGACTAGACGGACCTTAGTCGGCAAAGTAATGCCTCTGCTTTTGAATATGCTATCTAGGTTGGTCATAACTTTTCTTCCAAGGAGTAAGCATCTTTTAATTTCATGGCTGCAGTCACCATCTGCAGTGATTTTGGAGCCCCCCAAAAGAAAGTCGGACACTGTTTCCACTGTTTCTCCATCTGTTTCCCATGGAGTGATGGGACTGAATGCCATGATCTTCGTTTTCTGAATGTTGAGCTTTAAGCCAACTTTTTCACTCTCCACTTTCACTTTCATCAAGAGGCTTTTTAGTTCCTCTTCACTTTCTGCCATAAGGGTGGCGTCATCTGCATATCTGAGGTTATTGATATTTCTCCTGGCAATCTTGATTCCAGCTTGTGTTTCTTCCAGTCCAGCATTTCTCATGATGTACTCTGATCTTCTGTATTCCAATTATATGGGTTTTTTTTAAGCCACAAATGAAAAACAGGTATATTTCTTGACAAAATAAAGGAAATATTTTTAAGGGGAAAATAGTTTATTTATGGAAAAGAGAATAATGTCAATGAAATGATTGAGTCTGTTCTCTATCATAAGTAATTATTATAAAACTGAAGAATAATGATAGATCATTTAGCTACTTTTTAACATGCTAGGCAGGGTACTCTGTGTTTTGTAATTGCTACAACATTCCTGCTGGGTAGGTGTTATTAGGCCTATATTACACCACGCTCTGCTCTAAGGACACTGTGGGTCAAATAATAAATAAGATTCTTGCTTCAAATTGCCTAAATAAAGGCTGGAGTATGAACTCAGATCTGTCTGATCCCCAAATCTTTCTCTTTAGGCTAAATCTTTTATCTTCCATAAAGCATTACCTTTTCAAAGATGAAACTAATATAAAGGTCAGACTTGTCTTGGCCTCTCTTGAGTCTAAGATTTAGCTACAAGTGTGTGTGTGTTAGTTGCTCAGTCATGTCCGACACTTTGTGACCCCATGGACTACAGCCCGCCAGGCTTCCCTGTCCACGGGATTTTTCAGGCAAGAATACTGAAGTGGGTAGCCATTCCCTTCTCCAACGGATCTTCCTGACCCAGGGATCGAACCCCAGTCTCCTGCATTGCAGGCAGATTCTTTACTGTCTGAACCACCAGGGAAGCCCCTAGCTACAAGTAAAGGCATGTTTTTCTTGATAAAAGAATTTGATAGTCAAGGGAAAGATCACCTAGGAAATTTTTGTCATTCACGAAAGGAAAACTTCCAAAGAAAAACTCCTGCAGTGCCAGTTTACTTAATGCTATTCTCATGGTAGGAGTTTTCCTTAGAAACTTCCTACATTAAAGGGATGATTATAAATATACAATTTTCAACAGAGATTGCTATGATTTTTTTTAAGCAAATGTACAAACTACCCTCTATCATCTTTTATAGCTCAAAGAAAAAAAAAAAGCTTTATAATTCCAGGCATTTTGTTCAGGAGAGAAGAGGTAATGAGTACCATATGGCATGTCTGCTATAAGAAGTGATACATTATTTTATCATCCAGAGAACAGCATTGGGTAACAAGACCAGGATTTGTATCATGGGATCATGGAGCCAGGAGTATTCAGGGAAGAGTTTGCCAGCCTCTTATAATCTGTCACCACCTGTAACTCTCAAGTTACCACTTTCTCCAAAGATAGGGAAATTCTGGAGCATCCCCAAGTGTGAGAGGCCAGACAGCAAGGAAAAGCACAACTTAAGGGTCTTACAACTTCCTATCAGTTCAGAGGGGGTGATGGATCTATTCTGATAAAACTCTAGAATAAACCTGAAGAGTCAGGAATTTCAGAAGCTTTTTTGGTTCTGGTTTCCCCATGGATTGTTCTAATCTGGTTTCAAAGCTCATTGTTGGTCTCAAAACATTACAAGCCTTTACGAGAGGAGAGATGGGTTGAAAGTGGGTAGGGTGTGATATCTCATTTTGAATGGTATGTACCATGCATTGCCCACTTTCAGGGTTGGGGCATGAGTAAACACACACACACACACACACACACACAATTATTTCTAACAGTAAAGAATCTTTCCTCTGCTGATGACATTCTTCCTTTTTTTAAGAGTTGTACATAAAGGTTCAGCTGTAAACACTTATAGGCAAAAGATTTCCTAGGGTGAAAGGAATGAAATATACTTAGAAAAAATAAGGGAAATAGTAAAGGAAATGATAGGCTTTCAAAAAGAAATTTTATAATTTTTCAAAAGAAAGTCAAAGGTACTAGTTTTGGAGCTATTTACAAATGTTAAAAATGGAAAAGGAAATATCTCTCTGACACAAAGTCACAGGTTTAATAAAAATATAAAGGAATGGGCTGGGAGGCTTAAATACTTTTTTTTTCTCCAAGGTAGTAAACATTGTGGCTGAGTTAATGCTCATTTAGTCACTGAAAAATGCATTGCTACAGTTGGTATAAAGTCCTTTGTGAACAGTGAAAGTCTCAATAGTGCCTCTACACTTAGAAATAATCATTCATTCTGTCAAATTATTAAGAAATTGATGGAGGGAGATGCTACTGAGAAAGAATAAGAATATTTGATAGCTAGTTTGAAAAACAGCATCAAATAACACTGTGTACCTATATTTTTAAAAAGATAAGCAGAAGCATAAAATAAGGATTCAGATTATTTTGAATTTTGAGTTATTTCATTCAAAAAAAATAGATGAATGAGTTCAGTGATGTTATAAATGACAAGGAAGAATGAGAGCAGGAGCCCAAAGTAAAAGTCAAATTCTGTAACTCTTTCTTACATAGAATGTTCATGGAGTTGATCATTTAGATGCCTAATTAAATAAGTTCAGGCCATTAATGAATCCTTCTGACGTTTTGGGAGATTTTGGAATGCTTAAGGTTAAACCTCAAACGTAGGTCCTTGTGTATGAATAAAAAAGATTAATAAAATAGAACAAAGTTTTTCATGATATGGTAATAACTTCTTAGGAAATTAAGAAGAGTGGAATCATACTGTTGTTTTACTTGACTTAATGTGAAATATTAGATAAAAAGTCCCCGGTTCTCATGGGCCTCCTTGTAATTTCTGTCTCCATGATACCTGTAGGCATTTATTGTGAGAATCCTTTAGGTCTGCCAAGTGGTATATGAACTCCTTAGGGGCCAAAGACTGCAACTGCTTTACTTTTCTCAAATTATATTGTGCAAAGCTGGGAGTCATCCCCCAGGTTGTAGGCAAATTCCGTCTTCCTCAGTCTCTAGAAATGGTTGTCTTGAATCACCTCTCAAATAAATCTCTTAAAGCAGATTCTTTAGCATGGGGTCATGGACCTCCTTATATTGTGTGCAAACATCTGGGAGTATATAGCCATGCTTCTCTTCAGGGAAGAGGACGTATAGCCTCCTGAAGGCTTCTGAATTATTAACTCACCCCCTACCCCTACCCCCCAACTATCATGCTTGAAAACTGTACTTGGATGTTTTTATTTGGTGTTTTTTTGAAGTCAGTCACAGTTGCTGAGGTGGTATTTTATGGTGTTGCATATTTCTAAAACTGTTGTCCAATAAGGTAACTACTAGCTGTATATGGCTATTGAGTACTTGAAATATGGCTAATCTGAATGGAATTATGATGCAAATTTAAAGTACATACTGCATTTCAAAGGCTTAATACAAGAAAATGTAAAATATCTCATTAATTTTTGTATTGATTACATGTTGCACGCATGTGCGCTAAGTCGCTTCAGTCATGTCCAACTCTTTGTGACCCTGTGGACTATAGCCCACCAGGCTCCTCTGTCCATGGGATTCTCCAGGCAAGAATACTGGAGTGGGTTGCCATGTCCTCCTCCAGGGGATCTTCCTGACTCAGAGATCAAACCTGCGTCTCCTGTGGCTTCTGCATTGCAGGCAGATTCTTTACCTCTGAGCCACAAGGGAAGCCTTGATTACATGTTATAATGGAAATATTTTGGATATGTTGGGTTAAATAACATATTATTAACATTAATTTCATCTGTGAATACTAAAATACTTAATATTACATGTGAAATTTGAATTATATTTCTAATAAATAGTGTTTACCTAGAGTGTACAGCTCTACTTATCCAGAGCTACAGAAAAAAATAAATAATTTTTCAGTTACTATTAAAGAGCATCTTCTCTTACAGGGAAGGGAAGAGAATTAAGAATGTGAGCAAAATGCTTTACTCATATTAATTCACAGAATTCTCTCAGCTCCCCTGTGAGAGAAACAATATTGGCTGTGAGAATCCCCAAGAAAACAGACAACCTCATAACCATTCCCCCTGACTTTAATTCCTGAACCAACTATGACAATCCATTATCTTAATAGCAACAGTTATGCTTTAAATGTTAAACTAGTTTAGCAGTATTGTGGTAAAAATACACTAAAATAAAGTGTAATGGTTACATCCCCAGACTTGAGAGTCAGACACATCAGAATTGTAATTGGGACACCACCAATTACTACCTGTGTGTTTTGGGAAGGTTGCTGAAGCTCTCCAGACAGCAATTTCTTATTCTTTAATACAGAGGAGAGGATGAATTGGAATAGGTGTGTGCTCAGCTGTGCTTTGCACTGGGCCTGCTTGCATAGGAAATACTCCATAAATATTATTGTTTATTATTCTAATTATTACTGTTGCTCTGAAGAGGTTAGGCTAACTGGAGGTTAATCTCAAATGCTGCCACTTAAAAACTGAATAATTTGGGCCATGTTATTCTTGTTCTGTTTAAGTCTCTGTTTTCCTCACCTGCAAAATGAGAATAATATTTCCTACTTACTAGAGTTACTAGGATTAGTGATCTCCTTCAAGACACTTAGCACAGTGCTCGGCACCTTTGTGCCACTTTTACACAGTCCCTATTAGACTGCTATAATTATTTCCTCCCTATAGTGACACAGTGGAAAGGGGCATGGTCTGTGGAGCCAGACTTCCTGGGTTCAAGTCTAGGGTCTGCCACTCTCTAGTCATATAACTTTAAGCAATTTATTTAGCCTCTTTTGCCTCAGTTTCCTCATCTGGAAAATGGAGTCACTGTGAGAATTAAACAAATTAATCCACAGAGAGGAATGAAGCCTGGTACATAGTAAGTGCTTAACTAATGTTAACCATTTTAATACCATTGTTATTAGTTTTCAGTTTCTCATATTCTGCTTTTCCTTTTGTACTTTCATTGTTTTTCTTCCTCCTTTGTATTCTTTTCAACATATTTGAACTTTCAGGGATACTCTTGAATATTCTGAATAAATTATTGACACTTGGAACTAAAATTACTGCCATGATCTTAACCAGTATGTTTACTTTACCTCATAAAGTAATTTGGAAAGAATGAGATCGTGACAAATACATAGATTTTTCATGTTACCCATTACCTTCAAGTTGTTTCATCATAGGTATGGTCAAGAAGTTGAGATTCTGAGAACATTTTTAAAAAGTAATCTCAGAAATTATTAGATCTGAAACCCAGCTGGCCAAACCATATTACTGTTGCAGATCTGGCTAGAAACTTTCAACCAACTTGCAGAGTTGTTCACACAGGTGAATGATTTGTAGCACCCAACAGAATCTTTTTCAGTGAATATGATGGAAATAATGAATACGAGCACTTCATGTGTTTGCCACGGTTCCATGTTAGGTCTGGTTGAAAAATACTGGTGAAAGTGAAAGTCGCTCAGTCATGTCTGACTCTTTGAGACCCCATGAACTGTATAGTTCATGGAATTCTCCAGGCCAGAATACTGGAATGGGTAGCCTATCCCTTCTCCAGGGGATCTTTCTGACATAGAAATTGAACCGGCGTCTCCTGTATTGCAGGCAGATTCTTTACCAACTGAGGTATCAGGGAAGCCCGAAAAATACTGATAGGAAGTAAGAAATAAAGCTAACTAACCAGTCAATGAATACTAGGGCAAAATGTTGTTAGAGATCTTACAAATCACTTAAATTTTCACCTTTAGGTAAAAGAAACATTTGTCAATAAAGTCCTACAAAAAGAAGAGATTAGAGGACTATGACTTTCCCGTTTGCATTATCATTTTGGTTAAGTTTTTATTTTAACTAGCTTGGCATTGCTTTATATCTTACTGTAGTTTCTACACTGATGGGATTTATTTCCATGCCAGTAAACTGGACATATAGCTTCTTTCATTGTTACAACATAATTCATATCTTTCAGCCAATAGGATCATCTTTCTTTTCAGCTAAATGATTAGCATAATTCTACATAATTCGGTACATGTATTTCCTTTAGTCCTATTTAATACAAACCATCTTTTAATCTCAAGTGCTATAGTAGGCATTGGAATTTCCACTGAATGTCTCCAGACCACATTCACCAGGCACAGATGATTAGCAATGGAATATATCATGTTAATGACAATAGCTTGTCTCATTTTGTAGCTTTTTGTTGACTGTTTCTTTTGTGGAAGTCAAAAGAGAAGGTGAATCATTTGAGAGTTTTAGTTCATTGAGATTCTTCTGCCTTCAGCCTCTTCTCAAGCCGCCAAAATGATTTTGCATGAGTTGGAGGAAATGAACTTTGCAATACATCAAAGATGAAAAGGTAATTAAGATGCTGTTTCTTATTTAACTAATTGCTTTCAATTCATTCACCTTTGTACTTTGGAGGGGAAAATGCACAAATTTTTTCTGTTTTGAGTGGTGAAAAATGCTTAGTAGGATTCCAGTTAATACACTCAGATTAAAAATCACACTAAATAAATCTTTTCCAGTGTGAACAGAAATTGTGACTTTAAGAAATACGGTAATTTTGCTTGGCAACTTATATGTTCTCTCTTCACTCTGTTTTGTATTGAAGCAAACAACATTACTATTTGTCCTTATGCAGAAGAGGACAAAATTGCACAAAAATATCCAAATGGACAGTTTAAAATTTCAGTTTCATAAAGCCATTTAATGCACTTACATTTAGGAAACTAAATGTGTCTTAAGTGCTGGACCTAACTGTTTAGAACACTACTAGATATTTTTCTTGACTGTATAGTGCTGAAAAAAATTCATACTTTCTTAAAATTAAGAAAGAAAACGTAAGGACTTCACCTAGCGATTAGACCCTGTTTGTTTTGAAGATGACCGTTGATGTTTTCCTGTTCTTCATACTGGACAGAGAAATAATTGGACTTTAGCGGAAATGATTGCCTTCTGTTCTAATGTTCTAAATCAGAAAGTAAAGTAAGTAAAGTTGCTCAGTCGTGTCCAACTCTTTGTGACCCATGGACTGTAACCTTCGAGGTTCCTCCATCCATGGAATTTTCCAGGCAAGAGTACTGGAGTGGGTTGCCATTAGAAACCTCCAGGTACTGCATTCTGCACCTCACCTTGCCACACCTGTGTTGTGTATCCCTCTCGCTTGGAGTTCTTGCTACACACCTAAAAAAACCTTGTGACTTTAAAAGGTGATAATAAGTGATAAAATTTTAAGGATTACTCATCAAGGAAGGAGTGGCATTTTTAAAGAAGCAAAATTAGTGAAAGTTTCAGGTATCCATGATGAGGGAAAAGCAGTTTGAGAAGACCTGTATCCCTTGTACACGAGTAGGAACCAGTTTCTTTGACTGTTGACAAGATCAGTTCCTCCTGGGGGTAACAGAACCTTCTATCAGTTGAGAAGTCAGTTAAGCTTAAACAACTTATTTTAGCTTAAAGTAGATTATATTTATTTACTATATTTGATGTAAGGATAAAGTCTTTTCTTGGAGTATGTTACTAGTCTTTGAGTATGACTAGTATCTCTACTAGTCAGAAAGTATGTTACCTCTCATTTACCTTTTTACACAGACCACATCCATCCTGTAGGATCTAATTTCCAGTTAATTCCTATTTCTTTAAAAGAGAGAGAGATCTTAATGATAACTATAGAGAAGTTTGGTGTAAGTGAACTTTTGTATTTTTTCCACTTTATTATTCTTATTTTTATAGTTGTCTACACTACATTAATCATACTGCTTCATCCATAGTTTTGCATATAACAGTGGTTCATTCCTCCTTGTTACTGTATACTATTCCATATCTTACATATCCATATTTATGCTGATGGGCATGTAGATAGTTTCTAGTTTGGGATTTTCACAAATAGTGCTGCTGTAAATATTTTTTCAGTTTTTTATTGATTGCATGCATCCATTTTTGTTGGCTGTATACCTTGGAGTAGAATTGCAGGGTCATGCTACGCACACCATCAGCTTTAGTAGACAGTGTGAAATAGTTTTTCAAAATGGTTGTACCAGTATATTCCCACCAGCAGTGTGAGTGTTCCAATTGCTCCACACACATTCTTGCCAACCCTTGGTAGTTTTCATTGCTTGAATTTTCTGTCTACAGAATTTTGGCCAGTCTGATGGAAGTGTTATATTAATACTTAAAATTTTTAGGCATTATTTTGCAATAGGTAAGAATTTAGTTCATGTACATGACCCTTCCTTTTCTGTTCTTTCTTCCTTTTTCCATTCTCTCTGCCTTTATCCCAATTTTAATTGTTAAATTATTTTCAATTCTATTAATTTATTTTTATACTTCTTATACAACTTTGGTCATGATCTCTTAATTTTAAAATAAAATTTTAGAAAGCTATGTATATAGAAAGAGGCAAAATTGTTTATATATAAATATAAATTTATGCAAATACATGAATGAAAAATAGAGAGTTTATACTAAAAATTCCTCCCAAGTCATAATGTGTTTAAAGAGTAGAAAGCCTGTGCAGTTAGAAGGATTTGTTTGTTCTATGCTGAGAGTATGGTCTACAGAAAAACTAAAAATAGGAAGGAAGGAAGGGAGGGTGGTGAGAGTGGGAAAGAGAGGGGAGAAAGAAGAAAGGAAAGAAGGGAGAGAGGAAGGAAGGAAAAGAAGGAAGAAAGGAAGAAGAAAAGAAACTGTATAGATAACACAGTTAGGTTCTCTGACCTTCAGTGACTTCTTTAGGGAGGACTTGATGGGGTGTGTACTCACTGTGTCAGGACGTGTTTCAGGAAAGATATCATATTGTTTTCATATCAATTTCAGGAAAGATATGGCATTGTTTTCATTGTTTCATATCAATGTTTTCAGTTCTGTGGGCTTTCCAGAGAATTTCATCCACTTAGATGGCAAACTTCTATCACCAGGGTAACCTTACTGCTCCTTGTCTTTATTAACAGTCATTGGGCTTTTGGAGAATTGTTTTGCTTGAGTTGCAGGAATAATTGTGTCAGTTATCACATTTTTTTTTTTGGCTTTTGTGAGAATTAGCTCTCATCTACTGAAAGGAAGCTAATCTTCACTAAACACATTGTATCTCCTGCTTCATGGGCATTGACAAAGCCCACTTTGCTATGAGTCTAGTCATAGTGCTTAAGTTTTTAGTGAATTCACAAAGCAGTTGGCCCCAAATTCATTTCACACTTACCATTTTCAAATTTCTTAGTTTATTAGAATGTCAGTTCTGACTTTGCACCTCCATGTGTGTGAGGACATGATGAAAGAAATCAGACATTGTTTAGCTTAAGAGAAGATAAACATTAAGGGGCTTGTTAAGGCCATCTTCAAGAACTTGATGACTATCATGAGGAAGAGAACATATGTTAAATTGTGGTGACTCTAGAATTTGGAATAAAGGTAGAAGGTATGGGTTTCAGCTTAGTTTATAAGGATGAGCTTCCTAATGCTTAAAATTGTTTAGTAAGGAAATGTCCTGCTTGTAATAAAGAAGATATCTAATGCTACAGACTAAATGTTTAGACAGAGGGTGAATGATAGCTTGTTGGGTTTTTAAGGTTAGACCTCTAAGCTTCTATTTCATTCTGAGCCTCTATGGTTCAATAGAATGTATTATACTGAATCTGAGATACCATCTATTATAAAAAGCATCCTGATTTCAGAAAGGTTAAAAATGTAAAAAATTGAAGGTGTTAAAATTGATGAAATATGGTTCATATTCTCTTATTTTGTGAGGAAAACTTGTGAATCAAGCATAGCTATGTAGTTTTCATCACTTTCTCTATGTTTAATCTCCCCTCTCACACTTAGCTTGATCTAGTTGGTCCCACGGCATGCCTGTCTGTTTACACATACTAAAAATAACGAAAGGAAAAAAATATTTACTATTCATTCTCGTGGGATACAGTGCATGGCCATTTGACCCAGAGCAAACAGGATATGGAGAGAGTTTCTTCTGATTATAGACTCATAATAGAGTCAACAGGTTAGTAGGACTATGTACGATCATAGAGTACCTAAGACTAACAGAGGACTGTTGGGATCTGCTATTGCCTTCAAAACATTTTTTTGAATCCTACTTAAAGTTCACATTCCAGAACATTTCACAGTGTTATATTTTGATTGATTTATACATAAAATTTGTTTTTATTTCATGTAGATAATGTTATTTGACAATATAAGTAATTTTGCCTTAATCTTATTTTATTAATATTTGCATTCTTTAATGCCTAGAAACAATGGAGAAAAAAAGGTTTATATCATAATTCCCATTTGCCTTTCTAATGTATTAACATCCACCTTTGTAGCTGCCTTGACTCCTCCAGGAAAGTTAAGGCACTCTGGAAATGTTTTTTAACCGTAATCCCAGAATTTCAATGTTGGTGATTTTAAACATGTTCTTAGATCTGATGCTGCTTTTCTCTGATAACTTTGTGAGAGAGATGATAGACATTCAGCCTACTTTTCTAGTTACTGGCTCTTAGGAAATTTGAAAAAAGATAAATGAACATCAGAAGAAGAAAGAGTCAATTTTCTGCTTGACCATAATCATGTCTAATTTAGCCTCTTGTAAAGTTCCCAGACAATTGTGATCCTTGTCAAGTGAAAAAAAGAAATGCAGAGATGGTCTTGAAACAAGGCTTTAAAAATGTTTTTCTAAGATGAGGGCAATTGAAAGCTCATTTTTAGACCAAACAGCAAAAAAAAAAAAAAAAAAAAAAAGATATACGCAATCACAACTCATCATTAAATTTTTCTAAGTGTGTCTAGAAAACTTGTCAGTTGCTCTGAGTGTTCATGTATGTGCTGGTACCATCATTCATGACAGATACCATTGATTGATATTAGGGTTATTTTCCCCTTAATAGGCAGATGCAGGTGAGCCAGGGGCTTGCAGCTCAGTGAGGTGAGCATTCTTGGATTAAATGCTTTGATATATCTGGAAAGGCCCCTTGTAGCTCCTTTTCGGGGATGTTATCATTATACCTAAAGAATGAACTTTCAAGTCATCCAGATTAGCCTCAGGCTTTTCATCCTCTAGGGAATTCTCATTTCTGTTCCCCTTTGTTGACAACTAAGGGAAAAGATAAATATTTACTTTATCATAATTTTCTGACTTTTATTTTGCTCTCTAATTGATATTTAGTTCTCATACCTAATTTGTAAACTATGCATAATCATTTTGTTTTTGTCAGGGAGAGGAATCTGGGATGAATTATTATATTTCCATGAAATGTCACTAATAATTTCAAATCCATGAACCTAGATAGGAAGTGTGAAAATACAGAATGGAGCCTGTGGTTTTCTCATTAAATGCCATTGTGTGTTGCAAACATTGTTTAGAGTCTCATTTTGTTTAATATGAGTGTGTGATTTCTGGACACAGAGGGTTGTTTAAAAAGGGAGGAAGTATGCTTTGTGAGTCCCTTTGCTTAAAATGACAAGATTAATATTAATGTAGCATTACTCACAGGTGCACGGCTGTGGGATTTTAGGGCTCTGTGTTCTATTCTTGTGAACGAGCCACTTCCAAAACTTCTGCTTAATCAGAGTGACCACTGACGAATCAAATTATGATTTTCAAAACTGGTATCACAATACCAGTTTCCCCACAGCATTTCTCACTCTCCTTCCCTCTTATTGCCTTTTCACAGTTTTCTCCCAGGAGGACCTGGAATTATTCAAATAGGAGGGATAACACTCGATTTCAGAAAGAAATGAAAATACATCTGTTGCCATTGCAACAGTTAAACAACCAGACAGCGCTTTCAACTAGGAGCAAGTTTAGGCCTCCTTCTCTTTAATATTGAGCAAGGTTATTGTTTCAGCTTTGGTAAATTTGCAATGCCCCCAACGGCCTTCTCTCATCTGATCAAGGACATTTCTGAATAGGAGGACAGCTCAGTTTGGTAAAATAACTGACACAAAGCTGATGAGAGACTGTGGGCTTTCCTTCTAATGAGCAGAAGGCAATACGTGAACAGAGGCTGAGGTGGATGTGTCAAAAGAATATGCCACAAACAGGAGCTCACATATCATCCTCACTACCTAATGACTGTGCCGCCCTTGCCCCAGGAATGAAAGGGTAAATTGAATATGCATTCCAACCTGGAGAGAAAAGTGAGTTGATTTAAAAAGTATCACCTCCCTTTCCTCCCCAAAATTCCTCTTCTGCCCTGTTCTTGAAGGCTTTTAATTGCAGTTAAAACAGCAAGAATCACCCAGGGAAATTTTAACTATCCTGATTCCCAGGCCACAGTCAAGGCAATTAAATTAGACTCTGAGGAATATCAGAGTTAATTTTTTTTTTTCCTTAGGTAACTCCAATGTGCAGCCAAGTTTGAGAACAAGGGGGTTAGTTTGACCAAGCGTGAGAAGAAATTAGCGTGGAGTCTGACAAGGAGATGAAGCCCTACTTTTCCCAAGGATGTTTGGGAGACACTTGCTGCAAAGAGGAGAAAAGGAAGAAAGGAAAAAGAAAGGAGGACAAAGTTTTATGCTTCCAGTCTTTCTCCAAGCCAACTGGAGCCTCCATCCACCCAGTGTGGATAACCTAGGTTGCACCTGCAGCTCAGGGTGGGGTGAAGTTGATCTCCAGGCCTGGGGGACTCGGCGGGGTGGGGTTACTGGAAAGAGCTACCCCCCAATATCAGTAGCCCCAGGGGTGAGCCGTGCGTCTCCTTCCCCCCATCGCCCCCCGCCAGGGAAGGCGGCGGCTGCGGGTGGAGAGCAATTTGGGGGCGCAAAAGGAAGCTGTCTTTGGCGCAGGTGGCGCTCGCCGTCGTACGGTTTGGCCAATCGCGGGCGCAAGCGCAGCCTGGTGGTTGCGGTGGCGGCGGCGACGGCGGTAAACGAGCGCAGGGCTGTGGCAGGAGCCGGCGGAGGCAAAGGCGGCGCCAACAGTGAGCTACACGCAGGCGGGAGTGAGACCCAGTGGCGAGAGCTCTCGGCGCTGGGGTGTTGCCCAGCGGAGCGAGGCGAACTTAGCATGGGGAAGAAGTGGAGAGATGCGACCGAAATGGAGCGGGGCTGCTCGGACCGCGAGGACAGCGCGGAGAGCCGCAGGCGCAGCCGGAGCGCCAGCCGGGGCAGGTTTGCCGAGTCGTGGAAAAGGTTAAGTTCCAAGCAGGGATCCACCAAGCGCTCGGGACTCCCGTCGCAGCAGACGCCGGTGAGTGGCTGGGGGAGAGCCCCTGGTGTCTTCCACTGCTTGACGCGACTCGAGCCCTTTCCATGGTGCTGAACTTGCCTCGTTAGAGGCTCAAGCCAGGGAACTTGTGGAGCTGCTTCTAATGCAAGTGTTGGGGGCTGTGAGGGGGGGCAAGAAGGAACGACTTTCCTTTCCTCAGCTTGGGGAGGGTCTCCTGACGTCTCTGGTGTCTCTGCAAACGTGAAAACATGTTCGAGAGGCGAGGGCTCACTGTCAGATCATGAGAGTTCTGCAATTAAGAGAGCGTGGAAGATGTCGAGTGTATTTTTACTCGCAGACGTCCCGAGGGGTCTGCCTGTGCAGAGTAGTCAAAGGTACTAGGTATCCGCTGAATGAGAGCGGAATAGGAAGGACATGTCATATTTTTACTCTTAACACTTGCTCTTTTCCATCCCACACCCCCACTATGTTAATGGATGCATTTAATTGTTTGTAGAGTCATTTGCATGCAAAGAATAGCAAGAATATCCCAGGTGCTTATAATCCTACCGTTAACATGTACAACGTTCAGAAAACAGTTTCCCCATGTGTCAGCCCCTCTTCAGTGTCTAATTAGTGCAATGAAAGCACTCAGGTGAAATTAATACAGTCCTCATATGTGTGTAGAGAAGTACAGTTGATAAAAAAAAGCTATGCTTGCATTTTTAGTATTTTATATTTTGTTTTTCTTCAGCCTAAAGGGAGAGAACTCTGTTCTAGAAGAGAGTGCAGAGCCCTCCTGTTGCTCCTAGGGAAGAACGGCTCACTACTTTAACTTCTAAGACACCACTGAGAACATCAGTGTGTGTGTACTTATGTTTTACATCCAGAGGAGTTGACAGCAGAGATTATATAGTGAAGAGAAATTGAATTCATTTTTTAAAAAAGGACGGTACCTAAGCATTGTTTAGCGTGAGTAATATTAGCCTGTTCTGTTTTAGAAGGGTCATCATTGCAGGACAAAAATTAATTCCCAAAAAGCAGGCTGTCTGAAATACTCCTTCAATAGAGTAAAATATAAATGCGCATAGTATTTGGTAATTGTGTTTATTGTTTGCTACTTCTCCAAACTACTAGCAGAAAATGTTATTAAATATTTGAAATATTATACTTTAGGCTAAGTTGTTAATTTAAAACAGATATAGGGCACTTAAAATGCAATTAATTTCAACCATTGAAATACTGTTTTTCTAGAAATGTAGACTTGAAGATATTTTAAAAAGGAAAATATTCTAAAGATAGGATTTTTCTGAAATAAATTATGTAGAACATATAAAATTCATGACTTCTGGTTTCTATCAATTATGTGAACTAAGAATTAACTTCATTTCCCTTTTAATAGAAAGTCTGACTGTCAATCTAAGTAATTTCTTGTGCTGACTCTTTGATTCTGTTCAACAGGTGTGTGCAGAGTCTATATTAGGAACATACAAAATCTTCATAAAACTATAAGTTAGATTAAATAGCTTGTGAGTCTGTTAGCTAGAATAAAAATGTGAGAGAAAGAGGACATAATAGATACCATAACGACAAGATGACATCTGGAAAAGTAACCATGTTCTTTTATTTACTAACGGTGAAGATGGTGCTGTATTTCTCTGTAGCACTTGTTAATTGAAACGTTAGTAATACAGTTACAAATCAGAGGAAAAGCCTGTACTTATTCTCGCATATCATGGCAAGTTTGGTATTGATTTTTCTAAAAATCTAAGTGCATCTAGCCATGACTTTAATTATCAGAATTTTAAAAACAAATATAATGAGATTTCATAAATCTTGGAGCTGGGTTGACAGTTTTTAACCAAGGTTTGATTCCATTAATTAATAACAAAGACTTTTTACTTCATTTGTAAGTAATACATTCAACTTATTTTTGCAAACAGGAAGGAAACAATGTTTGCAACATATATGCTTATAAAAGTTTTTAATCTTTAAATAAGATTTGTTTTCTCCCTCTTAAAGTAAAGTGGTGCTATTTTCAACTTTCACTGAGTTTCATGTAGAAATAGCTTAAATATAGAGGTTAGGAAGAGATTAAAGCAATTAATATGATTAATAATGCTTTTTGTTTATTCTCATGATTAAATAAGAATTCTGTGATGTGGCTTTGGATTTTATTCATGTTGTATTGTACTCAGAAATATTGTGGCATCCATCCTGATAAACATCACATAAGGATTTTACTCTTTCCTTTGAAGACAAAATAGATAAATGTGGGAAATTTTTAGTTAATAATAAAACATGAAAGCTTTCCTACATCTTTCTGTCTTCTTTCTTTTAAGAATATAAAATGATTATAGAGTTTTATTAATGTGGCCTTTGTTACTCTCTGTTTTAGTTAGAGTCTTGAAATCACTTCCAGTTGAAGTTATTCCCAGGGAATGATACAGCCTATGACTCTGTCCCAGTGGGAATGATTGTGTTATTTTTCATTTTCACTAAGAACAAAGCAGAGCTACATCATGGATAATGGGGGAGATTTTCTTCAGCAAGAAGAGATCTGCCTTATTCTTGGTATCCAGGAGTGCTTTTCTTCTGTGATCTGAGTCATGGTGATTTTGTGTGTGAAGTATAGACGAGGTGTGTTTGAATCAATCTGGGTAATTAGATTTCCCAACTATTTATCATTGAATATATTGGAGTTTTCTTAGAAATATCTTAGAGGTTGGACTGGTCCCATGACTTAATGCCACTATTAGAAATCAGAAAGTCACATTTCTGGCAATTCCTTTGGTATTCAGAAAATGGTCTCTTGATGGTCTTTGTGGAGTGTGGCAGGCCCATGTTAGGACTGTGTGTGCCATCCAGCTCTCTGTGGTCCTGCAGCAGCAGCACCACCCCTGGTGCAACAGCTGGAGGGACAGGCAGCTGTTCTGAGTCTTAACAGTGGCATTAAAATGCATATTTTCAATTTCTGGGCCACAGCCCAGGGTGTGTCTGACAAATCAATCCTTGCTGATTTCAAAGGTTTTTTTTTTTTTCTTTCAGTTTTCTAATTCAAGAAGCTTCTCTTTCCTTATTTTTAGACTTCATGGTTGACAGTTCAAGCTTAAATCTAGTAATCTACAATACTCAAATTCACCCCAAGTTGTAAAATTCTGATAGGGTGAAGTACGATTTAATCATATTCATTCCTTGGAATTTCATAGATTATTTTTAAATTTAAAAATACTGTTTTTTTGGTGTGTGAATTCAAAGGAATTTTATATCAGTTTTACAGTTAAATTAATATGAAAATTATGTATTTGAATTTTGGATATAAAATTAAGTTTCTGGATATTAGTGTTTTATATAATGTCTCTGTTAAATTGGGCTTCCCTGATGGCTCAGATGGTAAAGAATCTGCCTGTAATGCAGGAGACCTGGGTTTGATCCCTGGGTTGGGAAGATCCCTGGATTAGGAAGATCCCCTGGAGAAGGAAGTAGCAACCCACTCTAGTAATCTTGCCTGAAGAATTCCATGAACAGAGGAGCTATAGTCCATGGGCTTGCAGAGAGTCAGACATGACTATCATTTTCACTTTCTGTTAAATTGGTTAATGAGTATAAAAGTAATTTAAAACTTCTTTGTCTCCATTCTATAGGATCTGGATTTCACATTTCTCCTTGTTCTATTATTTGTTTTAATTCCATCCACACAGAAATACATATAAATCTCTTGAAAGTTGAGTCAGCAAGTGCCATCTAGTGTTACAAACATCAGATGTTCACCAATGCTTATAGTATTTTTAATTTTGAAAGGTGATTTCTTCCTCTAGCCCATTTACACAACTGTATAATGGCTTGTTTTCAAATAGAATCAGATTTAATTTAATCTCTGAGTAACCTCTGTGCAAAAGAAAAAGAAACAGCAGTTCTGAGGGAGTCAAATGATGGAGTTGTAATTAGAGTTGCTTTTCAGCCTTAGATGTCATGCTTCCTTCCACTAATGCTATAATTACCCTCATCAGCAGGTGCCTACCACAGAACATCACACTTTGTGCAGACAAGAGGGCAACTATGGGTGTATAGAAGCAGCAGTGAGTCTATAGAAACAGCAGTCCTGCAAAGTAGACAAGTTTGGTTCAGCTGATGCCAAATTTCCTCTTCCCATAGCTGTTTGAGATGATGCTGTGTGTGCAGTGGGTATTCCATAAACAAACTTGATTCTGTTTCTGAGGCTGACTTGTCCCTTTTGGAGCAAGTGACTTCCAGTTGTTCCTGCCAAAAGCTGGGTTCTTCATGATCTTAAAATAAGCAAGAAAAAGCTGAGTCAAAGACAGGGCTAAAGTCAGAAAAACTCATTCCCAACCAATTGCCCATTTGAGGATTGTGTGGACGGTAGATCCCATGGTGGCTGTGGTAGAAACAACAGCAACTTGGTGAAAAGAATCCTCGCTTTCTTTTTCAGAGTCTAATATGGTACTGCAGTGTCATTAAACCCTTAATAGTTTATTCTTGTTACACAAAGGGCTCTCTGGTGAAAGAACAGATCCCCTGTAGTGCTAGTCCATTACTGGATAAACCATTTCTTGACAAGTTGATTTTTGTCTACTGCCTTTTATGCCTTGTATTTTTTTTTTTTAAAGGGACAACATTGCATCACTTAGGAACATGGCTATATTTTCTTCTTGTGATTTTTTGATGGGAAAAAAGCCATTTTCTGATAACCATCTATTTTGTTTAAGCATTTCTGGGTTCTTTTTCTAGTAAGTAATATAACAACTAACAAGCTTTTTCTTATCAATCACAGTGAATTAAAATTTAATTTAGTTTCATCTTTAAGTTGAGGGCCATGGTATTAGGTACCAAGTGAGTAATTAAAATATTTTGAGTTCTGAAGAGGAAGAATATCATCATAGAGAGATGGTTTTAAACATTTTTTTGGTTATTCCCAAGTATATTATAATAATTTCTTCTGCCATTATTTATTGAGATCTTAAAAAAGAATTAAATCATTAAAACTCATTTATAAATAGCAGCAAAACATATTCGTTTGTTCTGGTTAGCTGTGCTGGTCTGTACAGTGACTTTACTTTTTGTTTCTTTCATTGGCAAAGACAAAAGGGGGTATGGTGCTGGTAGAGCAAATATGAAAGGCTTATAATGAACAATGTTTAAAGAAACTTTTATTCCTCTAACATTCACTGAGTACTTAGGAAGTATAAGGCACTGTGGTAGGTACTGAGAAACTTCCTCAATAGACCTAATGGTTCAACACAAGACAGAGATATGCAAAGCAACAAGATAGGGTTAAACACAGTCTAGCTTCATGGTCAGAATACAACAGAGCAGACTCAAGTAGTCAGTACCTCTTAATGAGTGATGATGGAAAATTTAGCTAAGAAGCTTCCTAGACTTGGTGCCTGATTCTCAAAATATTAGGAAGAAAAAGAGTTGCTTAGATTTGGCAATTTGAAGAGAAAACAGGAAATCCTTTCTTAGTCATTTTAACAGACGCTTAAGAGTTGATGCCTGAATGCAGTCAATGGAAGGCATCACAGATGAGACAGAAAAGTAACCGTGATGACAACGACAAGGCCAAGCATGTATGTAGTACTCAGTATGTGCCAGGCACACTTCTAAGCACATCACAATATTTATTATCTATTGCCTGCCTTCAGCTGGACTGGGAGCAAAGGTGGGGACCTTTGTTTTGTTTATTGATTTATCCAGATGCCTTGAACAGTGCCTGGTGTATAATTCAGTTCAGTTCAGTTGCTCAGTCGTGTCCAACTCTGCAACCCCATGAACCGCAGCATGCCAGGCCTCCCTGTCCATCACCAACTCCCGGAGTTTACCCAAACTCATGTCCATTGAGTTGGTGATGCCATCTAACCATCTCATCTTCTGTCATACCCTTCTCCTCTTGCCTTCAATCTTTCCCAACATCAGGGTCTTTTCAAATGAGTCAGCTCTTCACGTCAGGTGGCCAAAATATTGGAGTTTCAGCTTCAACATCAGTCTTTGCAATGAATACCCAGGACTTATTTCCTTCATTTAAATACTTGTTCAGTGAATAAATTGGCCAATTAGGAACAAAATGGTACTTTTAAATTAATGTGAGGTAGAGTTTAGGTTCTTATCTATGAAAGAAAAGAGAAATATAGGCAATTTTTCTTTCTTTTTCTTTTTTTTTCAAGATGGGAGAAATTTTAGTACTTGATTTGCTGGGTGAAGAACTTATTAGAGAAAGAGAGGGTTTAAATAAGTAGGAAGAAAGAATAGAAATGAAACTGGTCCATGGATTTGGAGGAGTTGGGATATTTTTAATGGAAGGGTTGAAGATCTGTTTTCCCTCAGGGTTAATCCTGGTTCTCCCCTTTTCCTCTTAGGGGCCTGATTGGTGGAACTTAGACCCAACTGTTGATTCTTTTTCAGGTTTCACTTAGCACATATTTAGTCTCTTAAGTTAATGGATAATTCAAAATTATCATGCAAATATATGTAGTTTGGGGAAACTGTTGTTTATTTAATAATTCATAGATTGCTAAAATGTTACTTTGTATTTTTGACATTTCTAAATAGTAATGGTGAGGGACAAGAAGCCTGGCAAGCTGGTGTGCTGCAGTCCATGGGGTTGCACAGAGTCGGACATGGCTGAGCGACTGAACAACAAAATATTAAAACCTCAGTACTTTGATCTCACCAAATGCCTCAAGAGATGTGGGAAATTCTCAGATCTCAACAGGGTGGGAATCACTGCTTCAGTTTGCCCCCACCTGGGATGGTTATCTTGAGTTGACATGACAAGCTACCAGTCCCTGCGTACAGTGTCATGGGGTTGCATATTTACTTAAAATACCTCTGTAGAACATCAGAACTTCAACCATAAAATAGTCACACAAAACAGAACACATTCGTAGTAATCAGTTCAGTTCAGTTCAGTTGCTCAGTTGTGTCCGACTCTTTGAGACCCCATGAATCGCAGCATGCCAGGCCTTCCTGTCCATCACCAACTCCTGGAGTTCACTCAGACTCACGTCCATCGAGTCTGTGATGCCATCCAGCCATCTCATCCTCTGCCGTCCCCTTCTCCTTCTGCCCCCAGTCCCTCCCAGCATCAGAGTCTTTTCCAATGAGTCAACTCTTTGCATGAGGTGGCCAAAGTACTGGAGTTTCAGCTTTAGCATCATTCCTTCCAAAGAAATCCAGGGCTGATCTCCTTAATCAGCTACCTTTTGTTGATTTTTCTAGGTCTTCCTTGGGAATGAGCTTTATTATGGTGAAATTAGGAAGGACAGTTCTTTTGACTAAGTGTTCCCAACAGGCTCAATTTGAATGCAGCTCATCTCTATTTGGAAAGTTCTGTGGACAATCTGAAAGGATTTTAGAGAACAGTATGGTGGCTTTGGAAGCAGATAGATCTAGATTGTAACCCTGGCCTCTGTCAGTTATAACCTGTGTGGCTTTAGGTGAATTATATTTCTATGCCTCTCTTCTCCCCAGTTCTATTAGGAGGATTCCTTCTTCCTTTCCCATTGTTTAAGATTCACTCATGTTCTTTTTTTTTTAAATAAAGAAGGAGTAATTGTTGTATTTATTTTTATTTAAAATTGAAGATGTCCCAAATATGCAAAAATAGAAAATATTACAAAAATCACTCACATATATATACTTATATATATTTAATATGTATATATGTATATAATATATATATTTAATACACATTAAACCAAGGTTAACAATATGCCATGTTTTCTTTATATCTTTTTTATAAAAAATCTCACTGCTTTTTTATTCACCTAGTGCACATAATAAGAAAGTTCCATGAAAAAAAATTAAAACC
The DNA here is from genome assembly GCF_032405125.1 of Capricornis sumatraensis. Classification (NCBI taxonomy): domain Eukaryota; kingdom Metazoa; phylum Chordata; class Mammalia; order Artiodactyla; family Bovidae; genus Capricornis; species Capricornis sumatraensis. Next base: position 55,735,043 of record NC_091074.1, on the reverse strand, counting down.
CAGAATTTTACTCTTTTATGGCTAGTAAGTGCTTTGCTTTAACTGAAATATAGTTGATTTTTACAGTATTATATTAGTTTCAGGTGTACAACATAGAACACATTCAATGTTTTTATAGGTTATAGTCCATTTAAAGTTATTCCAAAGCAACAGCTATATTTTGCCGAGCTGTACAATAGAGCCTTGTTGCTCATCTGTTTTGTTTCTTTAACTGTTACAGACATAGCTAAAATATACCCCTACCATTCTAATGATTTCTTTCCCAAAGATAAGAATTATTTTGAACTTGAGGTTCATTCTTCTCATATAGATTTATTTTAGAAAAATCTCTGCTACATATTTATATATTCATAACTGTATATAAAGAAAGGTTCTGTATATTTAAAATTTTTTACCTGAATGTATAGTATATATTCTTTTGCAATTTGCTTTGTTCTCTCAACATTGTATTTTTTGTATCAAGGAGTTACATGTAGATGTTGCATATTATTTCAGTCTTTTGTACTGTAGGTAATATAGTCATTTTTTACTGGCAAAAATGAAGTTTATTTCCTTTTTTTTTTTTGGCTATTACAAACAATATTCAGTGAGAATCTGTGCACTGTCTCTCTGATTTTTTACCTACAAAAGCAGAGTACAAACTCAGGAACTGACCTTGCTCTTTGGAAGATATATGGACCAGGGCTTCTTCCCTACAGTTGTTTTGTACCAGAGAAAGGTTAGGATTGTCCAGGTGCTAACCTCTGAACAGAGCCAAAATTTGCCCAGGAGTTGAAAGGGAATGGTGCTGGCCTTCTGCTTTAAGACTGTATTGACATTCAGATCAGACTGGCCTGATTTCCAGTCTGACTCAGGTCATTAACTGGTTTTGCAGCTTTATCTTTCTGTGTCTCAGTCCTTAATTATAAAATGAAGATGGGAATACCTGTCTCCAGGATGAACTGTGAATGTAAAGTGCATTGATGTGTGTAGCTGGTTCATTGTCTGCCAAGAGCCACTTTTAAGTGGATGTAACCTAACTATTAATACTAACCAGAGGTTTACAACAAATATCAAAAATAGAAGCTGTCTTTGTTTGATAAAGAGTGTTTATAATCTTTAATCCTTTTGAAATTAACATGTTGGTTACAGTCAAGAGGTAATATAAGGCTAATGATCATTTGTATTGGGCTTCTGGTTTTGAAAGTGCTTTGGAAAATAGAGTCAGCTTGTCTTTTCCGAGGTAATTGTTTCCACAGTTGATTCTGGTCCTTGAAATGTCCATTATTCTATGTTTTTACTGAAGGTAAATTTATTGACATTTTTAGAAATAAAATGTGAAATCTGTACCATGTTGAAATAGGATGCTTTTTGCTTTTGGTATTTTTAACATTGGGTTATTCATGTTTTGAAATAAATTATGGTTGTAAAATTATTATCTTCATGATCCTGAAGACTTTTGGGAAAGAATGCTTTTTAAAATGTATTTATTAAGGAAAATCTGAACATAACACTAGAGAGAATAGTAACCACATTTACTCATAATCCAGCTTCAATAGTGATCAAATCGTGACAAATTGTACTTTATTTGTATACCTCTTTTTCCCATTTTCTCCCTCTTCACTAGATTATTTGCAAATTCCAGGTATCACATTATTTCTTCTAAAAATACCTGGAAAATAAGGACCCCTTATTTTAAACCATTATGAAGTTTAAGCAAATGAACAATTTCCTAATAACCACATATATTAAGTTGGAATCACATTTCCTTTATAATCTCATAATTCTGCTATCTACCCACAGTTTGTTTGAATCAGAATACAATGGTAATTGATACATTGTGTTTTTCAGTCTATGTTTCCTGACCAGATCTCATTTTTTTCCTGTTGAAAATTATTTTTCAAAGAAATTTATTGCCCTGTAGTGTTTCCTACCTTATATATTTTGCAGAATACATCCCAATGGCGTTGTCTTACATGCTTCTCTGTCCATTGTATTTCCTATGAACTGATAGTTTGATTGTAGGAACAGAAGCCTTGATCGGTTTTGATTATTTTTGGCGAGAATACTTCATAGTTGCCTCTTATTTTAGGTATTAGCTACCATTAATAATCATTGTCTAGAGCAGGTGTTGACAGACTTTTAATGTGAAATCCAAATAGTAAACATTTTAGGTTTTGTGCACTATCAAGTCTCTTGCAACTACTCCACTCTGCTGTTATAGCCCCAAAGCAGCCATAGACATTGTGTAAATAAGTTGACATGACCATCTTCCCATACAACTTTATAAATAAATACTGAAATTTGAATTTCATATAATTTTTAAATGTTGTAAATATTATTCTTTTAATTTTTTCAATCATTTCAGTTCAGTTCAGTCACTCAGTCGTGTCTGACTCTTTGCGACCCCATGAATCGCAGCACGCCAGGCCTCCCTGTCCATCACCAACTCCCGGAGTTCACTCAGACTCACATCCATCGAGTCAGTGATGCTATACAGCCATCTCATCCTCTGTCATCCCATTCTCCTTCTGCCTCCAATCCCTCCCAGCATCAGAGTCTTTTCCAATGAGTCAACTCTTTGCATGAGGTGGCCAAAGTACTGGAGTTTCAGCTTTAGCATCATTCCTTCCAAAGAACAGCCAGGGCTGATCTCCTTCAGAATGGACTGGTTGGATCTCCTTGCAGTCCAAAGGACTCTCAAGAGTCTTCTCCAACCCCACAGTTCAAAAGCATCAATTCTTTGGTGCTCAGCCTTCTTCACAGTCCAACTTTCACATCCATACATGACCACAGGAAAAACCATAGCCTTGACTAGACGGACCTTAGTCGGCAAAGTAGTGTCTCTGCTTTTGAATATGCTATCTAGGTTGGTCATAACTTTTCTTCCAAGGAGTAAACATCTTTTAATTTCATGGCTGCAGTCACCATCTGCAGTGATTTTGGAGCACCCCCAAAATAAAGTCTGACACTGTTTCCACTGTTTCCCCATCTATTTCCCATGAAGTGATGGGACCGGATGCCATGATCTTCGTTTTCTGAATGTTGAGCGTTAAGCCAACTTTTTCACTCTTCACTTTCACTTTAACCATGTAAGAATGTAAAAATCATTCTTAGCTTGCACGCTAAATAAAAAAAACAAGCCTCAGACTGGATCTATTCCTTAGCTGGAGTTTGTTTTTCGATGGCCAAGATCTGTTGTTTTATTAGGACATTGTAGAATGGTGATTTTACAATTCTGTCTTTCCTTTTTCATTTATTAGCTGAAATTTTATAAATAGAAACTGCTACTTCAACTATTTGCTTATTACTTTGAATTATAATTCATACCTTGAAGTCAAGATAAATATTTGGGAAAGACCATTTTTATTAGTTTTTGAACTAGTAATAATAATAGGAGCTTTATGGTGGCATTGATCTGTTAGTTTGCTGTCAGACCTTAGATTTTAATTGGGTCACTGTGTTCAGTTAACCATCAGAAACTATTTGACTCTTTATTATGAAGGCCAATTAAACTGTTATTAAATAGAAGATATAAAAACATACTGTCAAACTATTTCTGTATTAAAATGTTTGCTCTCAGTAGTTAAAAAATTCTGAGCATTGAGTTAATTCTACTGCTGCCATAAAAATTACCACAAACTTAGTGGGTGGAAGCCACATGGGTTTATATTATCTTACAATTTTGTAGTTCAGAAGTCTGATATGGGTTTCTCTAGACCAAAATCAAGGTGTTAACAGGACTGTGTGCATTTCTATAGTTTCAGTGGAGAATCCGTTTATTTGCCTTTTCCAGCTTCTAGAAGATACCACATTCCTTGACTCCTGGCTCCTGGCTGTTTCATCAAAGGCAGCAGATTTGCCTATCATTGACCCCTGCTTCCATTGTCACAATACTTTCTCTGACCCTCTCTTTTGCCTCCCCCGTCCATATTTAAGGACCCTTATAATTATACTGGACTCACTTGGATAATCCAAAACAATCACTTTCAGGTCAAATAATTAGCAACCATAATTCCCCTTTGCCATAGGAAGTAACATATGTATTCACAGGTTGAAGATGAGAGTGTGGACCTCTTTTGGAGGCCACTACTTTGCCTGTCAGAGACATTAAGGTATTATTGTTTCATTTGTTAAATCTTTACTAGACAGCTTTGAAGGTAGTGGTGAAAGATCCTCTCTACGGTATCTTTAAATCCATGATAAATACTCATCTCCTTAGAATGAGGTTATGCTGGAAAATGAAGGAACAGAATAGATAAGAATTTATTGCACTCTTCCCCCCCCCCCAATTTTCCCCCAGCTTTGTTGAGTTATAATTGACAGAATTATAAATATTTAAAGTATACAAGATAATATTTTGATAGAGTATACATTGTAAAATGATTACCACAATGAAGCTAGTTAACATAACCATCACGTCACATAGTTACCTTTTTGTCTTTGTGGCGAGAACATTTAAGATCTACTCCCTTAGCAAATTTTAAGTATATAATATAGTATTGTGGACTTTTGTCATTAGGTTTCCAGAGCTTATTTATCCTGCATAACTGAAACTTTCACTCCTTTGTTTTCTGAATGTTGAACTCATAGTGAAAAGTGTAGAAGTGACAATTACCTTTCCTACTCCTGGATATTCAGCAGATTTGGGGATATGGATGTTTTGTTTTGACATACATTTTAATGATCATCCACTCTGTACAAGATAAAGCCTCAAATACTGCAGGAGAAAGAAATGTTGAAAAGACTTCTGGAAGACTTATTTATGATTGGTGGGAGGGATGAAACTGTAATTTGGCATATAACATGATATACTATAACATATTAGGTATATAGTTAGCCATTATACATAAATGATATATTATGACTCATATTCATAAGTATATTAAGATTGTCTGAATTAGTCTGTTAAAAAGCTTAGTCAGAATCATCAGATGACTGAGAAAATCAATTGATTGGACCCATGAACAAACAGGTAGTAAATCTTTCAGTTTTTGAGTTTCTGACTTGAAGTTGTACAGGTAAAATAACTTTCTGGATATCCTTAATTAATATTTTCTTTAAAAGTTTTTATACAGTTTTAAAGGTTAATTTCCATTGATAGTTATTACAAAATATTGGCTCTATCCCCCTTGCTGTGCAAGACATCCTTGAGTCTACCTTACACACAGTAGTTTGTACCTCCCACTTCCCCACACCCCTGTACTGGCCCCTGCATTGGTAACCACTAGATTGCTCCCTAGATTTGTGAGTCTGCTTCTTTTATGTTATATTCACCAGTGTTTTATTTTTAGATTCCACATATAAGCGATATCATACAGTATTTATCTTTCTGTCTGACATTTCACTTAGCATAATGCCCTCCAAGTCCATTCATGTTTTTGCAAATGGCAAACATTTTTCTATATAAATGTCTCAAAAAGCAATTGTTACTTGTTTGTAAATATTTTATTGATTTTTGTTCCTTTTAATGAATGAAAATAACCCTTAATTTGAAAATTTTAATTGCAACCACTTTTTAAATAAGGCTGTAAATGTTTTTCCCTGTTGCTTGAGGATATCTGATTATTCATATAAGTGCTGGTCTCCTTTACTCAATAATCATTGTAACAATAGATAATTGTTATAAACCACTGTTAACAGAAAAGAAAGAAGGATGAATAATTAGCAGCAACTGAGGACATTACAATAGATAGTGTCTTCAAAATGCTAAGGGTCAAATAGGTTGAGAAATTGTCTCTCTTTATTTTAAGTGTTCCTATTTATTTTTTTATTGAAATATATTTCACTATAACTTGTGTAAATTTAAGATGTACAGTGTTAATTTGATACATTTATATATTATAATATCACGATAAAAGGTAAAAGGATAAAGATAAAGACAAAAGATCTCAATCTTGACTCAAGATAAGTCAAGGCATTCATCAACTCCTATCACTCCTGACTCAGGGTTTTCCTGTGATTATAGCTATGTATTATTGTTATTTTTAATTATAACTTTTATGTGTGATTAGGTTTAACATAATGTTGGTCAGTAAACTGTCGATTTTATTTCCTTAATGTTGACTTTTTAAAGTATGTTATAAAATAAAATCTTCAGAAGTTATTGGCGGGAAGTAGCAGAATACTCCAGTACTCTGGCCTGGAAAATCCCATGGACGGAGGAGCCTGGTAGGCTGCAGTCCATGGGGTCGCGAAGAGTCAGACACGACTGAGCGACTTCACTTTCACTTTTCACTTTCATGCACTGGAGAAGGAAATGGCAACCCACTCCAGTGTTCTTGCCTGGAGAATCCCAGGGACGGGGGAGCCTGGTGGGCTGCCGTATATGGTCGCACAGAGTCGGACACAACTGAAGCGACTTAGCAGCAGCAGCAGAATTGGACCTGACAGATGTTTGTCACCAACTCATTGTCCAGTACGGTGCCACTTTCAGAAAGAAATCTGTTTCCATTTGTTTGGATTTTATATCGTGAAGTTGACCCTCCTTGTAAAGACACGTTTTGAACAAAAAAATTAACTTTAAAATTGCTTTCCTTTGTTCTCAGTTATTGGCCACCATTTTGTAAGAAATATGGGGTTTTAAGTATTTAAAAGTATTAGATACCCTAGCACTAAGTGAAATTAATTTTGTTTGAAAGATAAACAATAATGATTCAAATTACTGGAGCCCAGGACAAAGTGGGAATGATTTCGGTTACAGCTACAGAAAGGGCTCACTGTTTAAAGAGTGCATCAAGTTATTGGATTGTAACTATAGAATGCAGTGGAAACAGTTACTAAAACAAGAGCTTAATTCATGTTTTGAAGGTCAAATACTCCAGATGAATAGACTTTGAAAAATGAATGCAGAAGGAACCAGTGATAAATAATGGCTAAATTCTCCTATTTTGCTCTCATTACCCATTAAGTACACATAGGGAAGGGAAAAAAATGTGTGGCTATATGGTATTGTATAACTGGTGCCTTTGGGTCCACCAATGGAGACAGACAACTTAGTATGATAACATTGTGGTCCTGCATTGATTTGAGCAGTGAGGTAATTCACAAGATATTATATTACTGCACAGTTTGTGAGTCATACACATTGTCAAACTTTGGAAGGCTGGGCATTATTTCTTCTTCCTGGGGAAAATGATTGTCAAACATATCCTTCAGTGGACCTAGAGTATAATTTAGGACTTTGGTTTAGGATCTCCTTTAGGATAAGGACTGTGTTTTATTTATCAGCGTAGCCCCACATTTTGCTCCATACCTGACATGTCGTGGAAATTCAGTACTTATGTGTGGAGTAAATGAAAAAATATAATGAAAATGCTCTAGACTTAGGTGTTTCATATCCTGGACAGAAAAAGGATGAAGGAAACGAGGAAAATACGCATTGTTTTGATATTTTTAAATACCAGGCACTTTCAATGATCACTTATGTAATCTTCTTTACAGTATTCTGAGGTAGGATTCATTTGGATGCCCAAAGTACAGATGAAGAAACTGAATTTCAGAGAAATCAAGTCAGCTTTAGCCAGGGTAACTGGGAAGTGGTAGAGGCAGAATTCAAATGCAACCATCTATTAATTTTTTCCCCAATACTCTGCTGATTTATGAGTTAGAGATAAAATACTTCAAAAACATAAAATAAGGTTTATGTCTTTTCCCTCACAAAAGTGATTTGCTCTTGGAGATAGCTTAATGGTCAGTACTGGGTGGTGAGACTAAGTCAGAGCAATATTGAGTAATGAAAGCAATTAAACTGTATTGACAGTCCTGCAAACAGACTTAGTCCCAGGAATAAACTATTGAATGGAGAAACAAAAGCACAATAATTTGTTATTGTTGCTAGTTTTCTTAACTGTTGTTGGGTGAGAATAGGACAATATAATTTTATTTACATGATTGTGATACTTTATTTCCTTTATTTTAAAAAATATGTTGAATCGTTTGCTTATTCTTTCAAGTTTTGCATAAACTCTGATTATTTCATTTTTGTGAGGTCAACCAGAACCAGATTTAGAAACCTTTAATCTCAAGTGAAACTTGAGTATAGGATACTTGTTAAATAAGTCCTGTGTCTGTGTGCATGTGCATGTGTGTGTGTGTTAGAAAAATGTGACAGATAAGAGAGGAATAAGAGCCTTTCCTGGGAGTTTAATCTGTGAAAGTAATTACCTTGGTTTTTCTTGAGGTCAGAATAGCATCAGTCCAATATGCTGTATCTTTAATATCATATATGAGAAGGGAATTAGTGTCCATAATAATGAACCTGAACCAAGATACTATATTCAGGCATAAGAGAAAGATAGATTTGTGCTTCATGCTTCCTGCTTACTAAGGCAAAAAGCTGAGTAAAGATCAGGAAAGGAGATGTTGAATAACAGTGGGTGAAAGAAAATGAGCTGTGGATTAACAGGAAAAACATTTAATCAAAAGGACCCTTTTCACAAGCATTCTTATTTAATCTTACTCTGATGGAAATAAGAAGTATATGTTTACATTTTCACAACCAAGGATGTTTAAAATCTAATTAGGATGTGCTGACATTTGCTGTAATTCTGAATTATGACCATAAAATTAAAGAGCTTCCATTCATTCTTCTCAGGTCTCTAGGATACCTATTGACGGGAGATGCAGGTGGTTGTAGAGATGTAAGAGAGGCAATGTGCCTACCTTCTTTACTTGTTATTATGAGGAAAGGGAGAAAATGGACATTTGCTGTATGCTCAGCACTTTTAATATTTAGGAAGTTTTTATATTTTATATGTGTTATCTCATCCAGTCCACACAGCAACCTGATTAGGTAAGCATCCCTCTTGGAGCTTGTATTCAGTCTAGTCAGGGCTGATAGAAGATACACAAAGTATGTAAATATATAATAAAATGTCTAGTGTATAAGCATTATGAAGAAAAATAAAACAAGGCCAGGAGGTAAAGAATGAGTGGGGTTACTATTTCAGCTAGAGGGGAAGCCTCTCTGATTGGTGCTATTAGGCAGATGTCAAGATGAAGTGAGAAAACAGGTCATGGAACTAACCTGGGCAAGAATGTTCCAGGCAGTGAAAACAGCAAGTACAAGAATCCAGAGGCAGAACAATGCCTGATGTGTTAGACCAAATAATTTAACAAACAGTAAATAAGAATTGAGTCAGGAGAAGAGGGGAAGGAGATAAAGATTTGAACCAAGATCTATCTGACTCCAAACCTATGTCCTCAGTGTTCCTCTCACACCATGAATTGAGAAGTTATATGGCAACTAGAGAATGACACAGGAAATTGAAAACAATTTGAGACTTACAGTATAGACTGTTAAGTGTAGAAAATCAGGAATAGGACAGAAAGATGTTTTGTTGGAGGCAAGATGACACAGGCTTGGGCTCTAGGATATGCATAAATGTGGGCTTGCAGATTCAAACTACAAGTTCAGTTCAGTTCAGTTCAGTTCATTCGCTCAGTCGTGTCCGACTCTCTGCGACCCCATGAATCACAGCACACCAGGCCCCCCTGTCCATCACCAACTCCCAGAGTTCACTCAAACTCACATCCATCGGGTCGGTGATGCCATCCAGCCATCTCATCCTCTGTCGTTCCCTTTCCCTCCTGCCCCCAATCCCTCCCAGCATCAAAGTCTTTTCCAATGAGTCAGCTCTTCGCATGAGGTGGCCAAAGTACTGGAGTTTCAGCTTTAGCATCGTTCCTTCCAAAGAATACCCAGGGCTGATCTCCTTCAGAATGGACTGGTTGGATCTCCTTGCAGTCCAAAGGACTCTCAAGAGTCTTCTCCAACACCACAGTTCAAAAGCATCAATTCTTTGGCGCTCAGCCTTCTTCACAGTCCAACTCTCACATCCATACATGACCCCTGGAAAAACCATAGCCTTGACTAGACAGACCTTTGTTGGCAAAGTAGTGTCTCTGCTTTTGAATATGCTATCTAGGTTGGTCATAACTTTTCTTCCAAGGAGTAAGCATCTTTTAATTTCATGGCTGCAGTCAAACTACAAAGAGGAGGTTAAAATGCAAAGAACAGTGACATGGGCATGTTAATAACACTTGCGCATGTTCAATTTCATGTGCCAGAGGCTGTACTGTGAGACTGATGTATATTGAATCCTTTGCTCACATAGCAACCTCATCGTACCCCTTTATGGAAGAGGAAACCAAGATGCAGAGATATAAAGTAACTTGCCCCATGCCATGGAGTTTAGGTTTGAGATTAGGATGCCTGGTTCCATATTCTGTACTCTTAAAGGATGTTGAGATTGAAAGAAAATGTGGAGCAATTTTAAAATTTGCACCCATAACTTTCCTGAGATGTGGACCAAAGATTGACCTATGACCTATGACAAACAGAGTTTAATCTTATCCTTCTGAAGAGTATGAAAGGAAGTTTGGGTGGAGTGTGTTGGGAAGGATGGTAAAGATACACATTTAGTCAAAGTATTTTTTTTTTATCTCAGTTTGCCTCTGGCTTTTAGCTGGGGTGAAAATGTGGTTGACCAGTGAGGTACAGTACTGTGCACATAGTTGATTCTCAATAAATCACTCCTTAAATCTGCTTCAAAATATTCTCTATAGTTTGTTTTTCTTTTTTAAAAATAATCTTTATATTTGATGAAGTTGAGAAACTTATTATTGAACTAGGGCAACTTCATGATTAAAACTTATTAAATATGTGCTCAAGTGTTAAGCCTTGAGAGAGTATAAATTTGTTTTCATTATTGCTTCTGGTATTTTTGTGTCTGTGTTTTATGTTTTTCACTGAGCAAGACTTTTAGGCTTGTTTCACTTGCAAATTGGCTGCTGAAATAAAAGCATCAGAACAAGTAGTTTTAGATTAAATTTGTCAAGTTCTATAGGGATACATGAGTGAGATTTAAAACAAACAATCTATCCAGGAATTCTGAAGGAATTTAACAAAGAATAAAACTCTTCATCAAAATGTGTAATCGATTTTAAATACCCACCACATTGGGTAAGTGTTCCCAAACCTGCTGGCTGTTGGAATCATCTGGGAACTGTTTAAAACTAAAGACTGCTAGACTGGCCACACTGTGCCTGTGGACTCTCCATCTCTGTGACAATGCTGGGAAAACTACGAATTTGGTAAGATCCTCGTGATCTAGATGATAACCCACATTAGGATACTTTTTACATAAGTATTATTGGTGATAGTGGGTCTCAGTGTTAGCACATATCAAAATTACCTGGAGGACTTGTAAAACCACTCTCCGGTGGAATCTAACTTCTGGTGGGCTTTAACTTCATTGTTTCTGAATAAATAAATTTCTCAATAAATGAAGACCTGAGGCATGGTCTGAGAATTTGCATTTTCAACAAGTTCCCGGATGCAATGGCTGTTACCATTGCTGCTGCTAATCTGGGCATTGCACTTTTGGAGCCATGACTTATATGAACTTCAGAGTAAGATGTGGGTGGTTTCAGGACAGGAAAGCAGTAGGATTTTCATTAATAGCATCAGGAAGACTCCACAGTACAGGATAGAACCAGTGACCACTTAAAAATAAAAAAATTATAGTAAGGCTACATAATTGCCCTAAGGTATATTCAATCAGTTCAGTTATTTGTGTGTTTTTTTTTTTAATTTTAAAATCTTTAATTCTTACATGTGTTCCCAAACATGAACCCCCCTGCCACCTCCCTCCCCATAACATCTCAGTGGGTCATCCCCATGCACCAACCCCAAGCATGCTGTATCCTGCGTCAGACATGGACTGGCGATTCAATTCTTACATGATAGTATACATGATAGAATGCCATTCTCCCAAATCATCCCACCCTCTCCCTCTCCCTCTGAGTCCAAAAGTCCGTTATACACAGCTGTGTCTTTTTTCCTGTCTTGCATATAAAGTCGTCATTGCCATCTTTCTAGATTCCATATGTATGTGTTAGTATACTGTATTGGTGTTTTTCTTTCTGGCTTACTTCACTCTGTATAATCGGCTCCAGTTTCATCCATCTCATCAGAACTGATTCAAATGAATTCTTTTTAACGGCTGAGTAATACTCCATTGTGTATATGTACCACTGCTTTCTTATCCATTCATCTGCTGATGGACATCTAGGTTGTTTCCATGTCCTGGCTATTATAAACAGTGCTGCGATGAACATCGGGGTACATGTGTCTCTTTCATTTCTGGTTTCCTCGGTGTGTATGCCCAGCAGTGGGATTGCTGGGTCATAAGGTAGTTCTATTTGCAATTTTTAAAGGAATCTCCACACTGTTCTCCATAGTGGCTGTACTAGTTTGCATTCCCACCAACAGTGTAGGAGGGTTCCCTTTTCTCCACACCCTCTCCAGCATTTATTGCTTGCAGATTTTTGGATCGCAGCCATTCTGACTGGTGTGAAGTGGTACCTCATTGTGGTTTTGATTTGCATTTCTCTGATAATGAGTGATGTTGAGCATCTTTTCATGTGTTTGTTAGCCATCTGTATGTCTTCTTTGGAGAAATGTCTATTTAGTTCTTTGTGGTTTTGTTTGTTTGTAAGTTAGTTAAGTTTGTAAATAATGGCTTAATAAGGGCAATATAACTTATTAGACAAAGGCTTTGTTTGGGTTCTAGACTTAGAACTCCTAAAATCATCTAGTTTCATGGCATTGGAAAAAATGGATGTGAGAAGGTAATCTTTTGTTCAAAGTAATCTTTTTGTTCAGATTTACAGGCATAAAAAGGAGATTAGCAGGTATTTTTCAAGGCAGAGAAAATAACATAGTGAATTACCTCTGGGATTAGGTCTGAAAATTTCTTTTCCTTAATGCTAGTAAATGTCTTACAACTGTGAATACCATGATAAATCACTCAGTGTGCTTAGATCCTAAATTCTTTCCAGTAAGAAAGTGCCAAGCTAGTAGAAATAAATTTAGGAAGGTCTTCACAACAAAATCTGTGATACAGGCAGGAGCAGCTGCATAATTTGTGGAGCTCTTTGCAAAATGAAAATGCAAGGCCCATGTTCAGAAATAACTAGGATTTCAAGACTGCCACAGGAAAGCATTAAGCAAAGTGTAGGATGTGGGGCCCTGTGGGGTAAACTGATCTCATACCCATGAGGCCAGCTCTGTGTATGGAGTCAAAAGGGTTTCAAAAGTCTTTGAGTTAGAGCTAGATTTGAATTCCATCCCTGACACTGTGTCACTTTGAGTGACATACTTTTGCCTTTTGGCTTCTTGATATGTACAATTTGCTGAATAAGTCTTACTTTGAAAATTTATTGAGAAAAACAAGTTAGGTAATAATGAAACTCTCTGTGGTAGCATGTGGCATATGGCAGATAATTTCTTTAAATTCAAAAAAAAAAAGAGTTGGTAGGGATGGAGAGATTACTCATCTCAGTATGGGTGTGATTTCTCATAGTCTTACTAAACTAATTTATTAAAGGTTTGCTGATTACTTATAGAGTGTGAGGCAGTGTCATAAGTGTCCATGTTTGTGTAGATCACAGTCTAATGGGAGACACGGCCAGTAAACAAGAAGATGAAACCGTAACTGTGAAATGTGATGTGAAGTGCAATGGAAAAAAATAACTGGCATATGCCGTATGGTCTTAGAGGGAGGCCCTGGGAAAGCCTCTCTGAAGAGGGGGTATTGAAACTGCTATTATCTACAGGTGAGGAAAATCTCATTAGGGGAAAAGAATTCCAAGTGGAGAGAGAAACACAAGCAAAGCCTCTTAAGCAGAAAGGACTTTGGTGTGTTTGAGGAACTAAATGAGACTAGTAGGCTGCAGCTAGAGAATGAGGTAGAGAGTGGTAAGAGATGAAATTGAGGAGGAACATAGGACTAGATAGATAGCCCTTTGTGAGTGAAAGTTAAGAAGTCTGGATTTTATTGCAAGTGTGATGGGAAACCATTGAAGACTTAAGTAGGGAGATAATGTGAGCTTATGGATATTATTAAAATATCACCAGATGCTTTGTAGACAGTAGTGAACCAGGACAAACAGGGAAGTAAGAAGCTATAGTGGAAAACTCAATGAGAAATGATAATGGGCCTGGACTAGGTTTGTGGCAGAGGCAATATGGAGAAATTGACTTTCTTTTTCTAATGTATTTTGGTGATAGGAGCAATTGAATTTGCAATTCGGATGTGTGTGAGTGTGAAGAGAGACAGATGAATCAAGAATAGATCTCAGATTTCTGGTTTGGGCAACTGGGTAGATGGTAATATCCTCAGAATTCATGAAGATCTGGAGGAAAACGATTTGGAGGAGAGTGAGAAGTCCAATTTTGAACATACTGATTTTGAGATGATGGAATCAAGTTGGTTAGCTGAACATTTATAACTGGAGTCCAGAGAGAGGTTCGAGTGAGAGATAGTGTGGATATCATCTGTTTATAGATGGTAATAAAGCCCTGGAAATGAATGATGATTTGGATGACAATACACAGAGAGGGGAGTGCAGAAAAGAACCCTGTGGATATGTTTAGTAGAGAAACCATCAAAGGAAACAAAAAGAACAACCAGAGATGTATTTAGTTTCTCATGTCACAGAGGTCAAGAGAAAATCTTCCAGGAGAGGAGAAGTGACTATAAGAGGGTTGAATGCTGCAGAGACTGATCTAGAAAAATGAGGATACTGGAGACCATTATATTTGGCAGTTTTATATTCTTGTGAACTTGCCAAGAAATTTTTGTTTCAGTAATGGGGACAGAAGCCAGATTGGAGTAGACTGAGGAATGAGGTAAAGTAGTGGAGACTGTGTGTGTACTCAATATTTTGAGATGTTTGATGTACAAAGGAGCAGAAAAAATGGGAGGGGCATTTAAGAGGGCATGCACTGTCAATGTGCTTTTTTCCTTATAAGATGAATAATGCTAGGGCATGTTTGTGTGCTGACAAATGAAACCACATAAAGGGAAAAATTAATGGAGAGAAGAGAGGCTTATTAAACACAAAGTCATAGTGAAGACTGAGGGGATCTGTAAAATTGTGCCAAAAAAGCAGAGTAACTGGCTGAGAATCAGTGGCCACAAAGTAAACCTAACATTTGAACTAAAAGAAACCTGACATTTGAACTAAAAGTAAATCTAACATTTGAACTATGTCCTGTCTTATGATATTGCTTGTGTTTGGGGTATGTAACTTGTTTTGCATACTTACTTGTTTCTCTTCTTGGCTTATCAGCTCCCAGAGGGAAACAAAATGTCTAATTTACCTGACCCCTTGCACAGTATCTTGGTATACATGTCATCCAATGAGTTTTCTGAAATGTTGTAGTGGGAAAAAAGATGAAAATTTGAACCCAGATATCTTAAGAATTGGTAGATGGCTTGCCATAAGGCACAAAATGATGATTTCTGAACAGTATATGAGCACAAATATAAATTGGACCTAGGGTTACTGAACTGAGATATAAAACAACAAAGAAATTAGATTTCTCCACAGAAGACTGTGTTTTGAATTATCTATAAGAAGCCTTATGATGATGTCAAGTGATAGTGATCTGTAAGACATCCTTAGGAATCCAAATGATGGGAGCTCTGGGTGGAAACCAAAAGCAGACCCTGAAAGTTGAAAAACTGAGCTGTATTCACTCTCCCTGGGAGCCCTCAAGGTCCAGAAGCTCAGCCAGCTGTTTCATTCAGCCCCTTCTCTCACCTTGTCTCGGACAAGGTAAAAACATTATTGGACTTGGAAGAAAGGCAGATGATGGAAGTAGGTTAGTTACGTGAAGACTTGGTTGACATCTTAATAATCTTGGCCCCATCGGAAAAACATTGTTTCTCTGTATTATGAAATTGCAAGCTGAGGCTAAGATTTAGGAAGAAGTAAACTGTGAGAAATAAAAGAAAAATATTATTTACTGGTTTAGGCAAAGATATTATTTCTCTGTAATGTCAATATCCTGAGCTATCCTTTTAGATTTTTTTCAAATATATACTTCTTAAATTCCATAGCCAGAGATACTGAAAACAAAATGTTAAAAGCAAAAACATTTTTTTTTAATTTCTAGAAGAACATGGTAATGTTTTCTATCCATAAAAGTTCAGTAATGAGCACAAAACATTGGAAGAAAACAAACTTAAAACTACTTTCATGGTAGCAGGCTTCAGTTCCAGAAGACTGTTTTGTAGAGAATGGTGACAATAAATAACTCCTAGTGAACAAAGGAGTGTTTACTCAAAAATGCCAGGTTTATATATTGCTTAGATGGAGAGTTTGCTTATTCTGTATTCTGGTCACATTCCCAAATGGTTTTAAAGCATGAATCTTGAAAACAAAGTGGCAAATTTTGATTGTTGTTAAAAGGGTGGTTCATAAATTAAAAAAAAAAAAATCCTATTGAAAGGTTTTTCTGGCCATCCTTACTGGATTTTTCCTGTTTACTTCATATAATGTTGTCAGTATAAAATTGCTTGTCGAAGAGTGAATATTTACTATGAACAGGAGAAGTAAATTTAATGGTAATGAAGGCAACTTGCTCACAGCAGGAAATGGAGTTATGCTCCAGGTTTTTTGCTTTGTTGAGCAAGTGATGAGAGACTGAAATGAAAGTGCTAAGAACTGAATGAAACTCTTAATAATCAGCAATATAGGGAATAGTCATAGAATATATTTGTTCAGTTTCATGGGGCGGAAATTAGAGAAGTTTTTGCTTTGTAGATATTGCATCTTGATGTGGTAATGAATGTGGGAGGGGCCCTTTAAAGGTCACCCATATCACTATGTGTATGTGGTAAACTGATAAAGCCAAAGGTTGATAAATTATTCTTAAATCTACACTGAACAAAAAGGTAAGATTTTATGAGTTGCTGTAATATGTGGTTGTCTCAAAGATCCAGAGATACTGGAAAATGTCAAATAATGTGTGTATTTTATCAGCTGAATAATCTTCAAAAGCTAAATGTTTATAAGAAGCCAAGCATAGCACTATGACATGGGTTCAGCCGAATGTGTCTCATCTGGAGTCCCTGTTTAATTTCAGTGATCTTGGAAATGTTTTTAATTCACCTGAAGTCTTTGGAGATATGTTTCAAGAAAAACCTTCAAATTGTTATCTAAAGCATAAGGAGACTGATTTCTTGAAGGAACCCTGAAGAAATCAGAAATCAGAAATCTCGAAGGTTTTTGTAAAATGTTTATTAGGATTCTATGGGGAACTAGGTGTGTGGTCAAGTGGTCATAACTCTGCCTCTGCGTTCAGTAGTGAATGCAGATTGAGGGATCTCAAAGGCAGAGTTTCCCAAGTCAAAAGGACAGAAAACCAATCCCTTAAATAATACATACAGATGGCATTGCTTGCTGTGAGTGTCTGTTTATAACTGTGTAGATAATCTGTCACGTTCTCCTTCAGCATCTGAGATACTGCTTCCTTTTTTCATATTTTCCTTTCAGTATGATGTCAGAATGGTCATGGTTTCTTCCTGAGTTGATAGTTGTATTATCGTACCTCTGTAATATTTGCTCCATTGCTCCTTTCAGAGTCTGTGCTTGACACAATTCCCCTAAACATCATCCTGAATGAAGGAGGGGTTTATTTAAGACACATTTGTTCAGCTAATTAGGTGGCCCTTTAAAGGAGGAAGTAGGCAATAAAGTCAGTCTATGTAGCATTCTTGTCCTGGTCTTTTCTTCAGTCACCTCTAATTCTCTCTTTTCCCAGTCCCCTTCTTACCAGACTTTCCACCCACACCACCCACCCTGAGATGTTTCAGATTCCTACTATTCTCTCCTCCTTATGAAGAGTAGTATAACACAAAGGTGGTAGCTAATGTTTATGAAGATTGTTAAATATGGAACATGTGAAAATTTTTATTTAAAATGATATGTAGCAGAACATTTTATTTTAAAATTAGTTTTATATTAGAATATATTTGATTTGCAGTGTTTAGTTTCTGCTATGCAGCAAAGCGTATCAGTTATATATATATACACACACACACATACATCCACTCTCTTTTAGATTCTATTCCCATATAGGTCATTGCCGGGTATTGAGTAGAGTTCCCTGTGCTATACAGTAGGTCCTTATTAGCTATCGATTTCGTCTATAGTAGTTTGTATATGTCAGTCTCAACCTTCCAATTTATCCCTACCCCATTTTCTCCCTTGGTAACCATGTTTGTTTTCTACATCTGTGACTCTATTTCTGTTTTGTAAATAGGTTCATGTGTACCATCCTTTTAGATTCCACATATAAGTGACCTCATATGATGTTTGTCTTTGACTTACTTTACTTAGTATGGTAATCTCTAGGTCCATCCATATTGCTGAAAATGGCATTATTTCTTTCTTTTTAATGACTAGTAATATTCCATTATATATATGTACTACATCTTTATCCATTTCTGTCAGTGGACATTTAGGTTACTTCTGTATCTTAGCTGTTGTAAATAGTGCTGCAGTGAACATTGGGGAGCAGGTATTTTTTCAAATTATGGTTTTCTCTGGATGTATGCCCAGGAGTGGAATTACTGGATCATATGGTAGCTCTACTTTCAGTTTAAGGAAACGTTATACTGTTCTCTGTAGTGGTTGTGCTAATTTATATTCCCACCAACAGTGTAAGAGGTTTCCCTTTTTTTCTCCACGCCTTCTTCAGCATTTATTGTGTGTAGCCTTTTAAAAGACGGCCATTCCGACTGGTATGAGGTGATACTTCATTGTAGTTTTGATTTGCATTACTCTAATAATTAGCATGTTAAACATCTTTCCATGTAGCAGCACATTTTAAATGTAAGAGTATAACTAGTTGGACTGTGGTTGGTTGACTATCTTTAAAAACTTATCTTTTTGACTGTGTTGAATGGCGTGTGGGGTCTTAGCCCTCTGACCAGGGAGTGAAGCCCTGCCCCTGCCCTGGAAGTGCAGACTCTCAGCCGCTGGATCACCAGGCTGATTGGTCCAAGTGATTGCTTGACTATCAAGGATAATTCATAATTTTAGCTAAAAAAGTAGTTTTGTTGGATTTCATTGAGCCTCAGGAGCTTTAATATTCAGTGTGAGAATTACACCTGAAATATGCATCTGAACCAAGATATGAGCATTGTTATCATTATTCCAGTCTTTATTATGGAACGGAAACTGTCAGACTGACATATTATAGGAAGGAAATTATCCAAAATGAGATGATGTATGTCAACTTTTAATGTAGTTTTACTTTTTTATTGTGGTAAAATAAGTAACACAAAATTTACCATTTTACCATTTTTAAGTGTACAGTTCAATGCATTCGCTACTTCCACATTGTGATATTAGAGCTTCTAAGGAAAAGTATTTTGTGACATTTATTTCTGGTTATAAATTTTTATTGCAGATGTTTTTGTCTCTTTTGCTATTAGTTACCCAGTTATGAAAACTAAGAGAATTCAAGATTTATGGCCACAATAAATTACCTGAATTGATACCTGACTGATTTTTCATCATGCTCAGAAATAAATTATTCCTCAGGCAAAGAGAAACCTACTAACCTGCAAACAAACAGAAAAACCACTTGAATATACACAAAAATTCCTCAAACTTGAGACATTTAACCAGTCATTGGGTTTTTTGGTCCTTTTGGAGAAATTTTTTAATAGGAAAAATCTTTTTAGAATAAATATCCACACCTTACTACTACTGTAAATAATTATTATACTACATTAAATCTTATCCATAAAGCCTTTTCTAATATGAACTTTGTAAGTTATTCTGGAAGAAAAATTGCTGTAGGAAGTAGATGCTATATTAAGATGAACAAAACTCATAATGGCTCTGACATTTTACATTTTATGATGGCTTGTTAGTTTTATTTTCCTCAAGTTTACGTTCACTACTATGTTTTCTCATACCCTGCTTTAGGTTGCTATCAGTGTAAGGAAATGTTAACATTTTCTAGATGTCTTATGGTTTTCATAGCACTTATGTACTTGTATCATTAGAGCCTTTTAGGAACCTTTTAGTTGGGGAGGAATGGCCATTCTCAGAAGAGTTTTACAGATTGAGATATTTAACTTGCCCGAAGTCATTAGTGGAGATTGATTAGTTCCTGAATGCTGAGGATCTTTTTCTGTTTCATGTAACACATGGATACCCTTTCCCCCTAGAAACAGTCAGTGAGGGCTGTAATGAGGGGCCCACCAATATCTGGTCATGGGGGCAGGTATGAGACCTAAAGCACGGATGGTTAGAGTCTCCATTCTTGGAGCATGAACAATGAGATTGCTTGAGGCTGAGGTTACTTCACTCAGCAGAGGCCATGTCGTGATGAGACCATTCCTGCTAAGAGCACTGCAGAGCTTCCAGCTCCCTCAATCTAAAATTGCCTTGCTGCTTCTTTTCTAGGTTCCCAAACATCCTGGACGCTCTGGGAGTCCTTGATATCTTTTCAATGAGTTCCTTTTTGTTTGAGTTTGCTGGAATCTTTCTGTTGCTTGCCACATCAGAACCAACAAAAGATCATTCCCAGTGTTGGTGCTTGAACTCAAATATTCCCTCATTACGTTCCATCAAATATTGGTTCTTTTAAAGCATATTGTTAAAGCTGAATTAAAGCAAACTTCTCATCCTTTTAAAAAGATATTTCCAATTACTTTAATGTTCATCCCCATTTTTTTCCCCCATTTCCATAGGACCTTCTCACCAAAGAGAAGTTTTTATAGTCTTTTTAGAAACTTAAATTTTTTTTTCCTTCATGTATTTGCTGACAGTGACAGAACATAATAAAGAGAAATGATTCATCAAGTACAGGCAAATATGTATTGAGGGGATAATAAAATAAGTCTTCCTCAAAGCTGAGGTAAGGCAGTAGTTAGAGATGAGTATGAAATGATTTGTTTGGTTTTCAAAGTAATCATGTCTTCTAAAGTCATTTTCTTAGAGTATTTCTTGTTTACATGTCTATGTGAGACAGTAAAAGGACCCAACGTGCTGGGTTCTTTAATATTTCTGTTTTGTTCATAGTTTACTTTTTTTTTCACTTTTTAAAAAAAAATTTATTTTTACTTTATTTTACTTTACAATACTGTATTGGTTTTGCCATACATTGACATGAATCCGCCACAGGTGTACATGAGTTCCCAATCCTGAACCCCCCTCCCACCTCCCACCCCATATCATCTCTCTGGATCATCCCCATGCACCGGCCCCAAGCATCCTGTATCCTGTATCGAACATAGACTGGTGATTTGTTTCTTACATGATAGTATACATGTTTCAATGCCATTCTCTCAAATCATCCCACCCTTTCCCTCTCCCTCAGAGTCCAAAAGTCTGTTCTATACATCTGTGTCTCTTTTGCTGTCTCGCATACAGGGTTATCCTTACCATATTTCTAAATTCCATATATATGTGTTAGTATACTGTGTTGGTGTTTTTCTTTCTGGCTTACTTCACTCTGTATAATTGGCTCCAGTTTCATCCATCTCATTAGAACTGATTCAAATGTATTCTTTTTAACAGCTGAGTAATACTCCATTGTGTATATGTACCACCGCTTTCTTATCCATTCATCTGCTGATGGACATCTAGGTTGTTTCCATGTCCTGGCTATTATAAACAGTGCTGCGATGAACATAGGGGTACATGTGTCTCTTTCATTTCTGGTTTCCTCAGTGTGTATGCCCAGCAGTGGGATTGCTGGGTCATAAGGCGGTCCGTCTAGTCAAGGCTATGGTTTTTCCAGTGGTCATGTATGGATGTGAGAGTTGGACTGTGAAGAAGGCTGAGCACCAAAGAATTGATGCTTTTGAACTGTGGTGTTGGGGGATTCTCTTGAGAGTCCCTTGGACTGCAGGGAGATCCAACCAGTCCATTCTGAAGGAGATCAGCCCTGGGATTTCTTAGGAAGGAATGATGCTAAAGCTGAAACTCCAGTACTTTGGCCACCTCATGCGAAGAGTTGACTCATTGGAAAAGACTCTGATGCTGGGAGGGATTGGGGGCAGGAGGAGAAGGGGACGACTGAGGATGAGATGGCTGGATGGCATCACTGACTCGATGGACGTGAGTCTGAGTGAACTCCAGGAGTTGGTGATGGACAGGGAGGCCTGGCGTGCTGCAATTCATGGGGTCGCAAATAGTCGGACATGACTGAGCGACTGAACTGAACTGAACTGAAGGCAGTGCTATTTGCAACTTTTAAAGTAATCTCCACACTGTTCTCCATAGTGGCTGTGCTAGTTTGCATTCCCACCGACAGTGTAAGAGGGTTCCCTTTTCTCCACACCCTCTCCAGCATTTATTGCTTGTAGATTTTTGGATTGCAGCCATTCTGACTGGTGTGAAATGGTATCTCATTGTGGTTTTGATTTGCATTTCTCTGATAATGAGTGATGTTGAGCATCTTTTCATGTGTTTGTTAGCCATCCGTATGTCTTCTTTGGAGAAATGTCTATTTAGTTCTTTGGCCCATTTTTTGATTGGGTCATTTATTTTTCTGGAATTGAGCTGCATAAGTTGCTTATATATTTTTGAGATTAGTTGTTTGTCAGTTGCTTCATTTGCTATTATTTTCTCCCATTCCGAAGGCTTTTGTTCACAGTTTGCTTTTTTTAATGCCCTCTCAGATATGCTTCCAGTACTTGTTTCTTGCAGATTCTTTATCCGCTAACTTAGATTAAGACACTAAGTTGCTTCAGTCATGTCCAACTCCTTGTGACTCTGTGGACTGTAACCCACCACGCTGCTCTGTCCATAGGATTCTCCAGGCAGGAATACTGGAGTGGGTTGCCATGCCCTACTCCAGGGGATCTTCTTGACCCAGGGGTTAAACTTGCATCTCTTAGGTCTCCTGCAATGGCAGGAGTGTTTTTTTACCAATAGCGACATCTGGGAAGCCCTAAGACACTAATGTCATAAGATAGATAGCACCAAGTCATTCATTCGGTCACTATTGGGTGTCCATGGGTTGGGCATTGTGTTAATATGGGTAGATATCTTTTAACAGGTAGACTGTTCTCTGAAAGGTTTGAACAGGAACGTCACAAAGGATGATATAAAAATGGCCAGTAAGCACATGAAAAGATGCTCAGTATCACTAGTTTATCAGGAAAATGTATATTAAAACCACAAAGACACATTAGATAGAATGACTAAAATTAAGAAGATTAATGCCCAGTATTGGTAAGGATGTAGAACAAGTGAAACTCCTATATTAGTGAGAATATAAACAGGTGCAACACTTTATAAAACAGTTTTACAGTTTCTCATAAAATTAAGCATACACTTACCATATATCTCTGTTGTCCCTATGAAAATATCACCACCCAAAGAGTATCACCTTAGTGTTCATAGCAGCTTTATTTGTAAGAGTCTCAAACTGGAAACACCTGGAAGGTCACTAATAGATGAATTAACAAACAAATTGTGGTATATCCATACAATAGAATACTCAGCAATAAAAAGGAATGGACTGAGAAATAAAATTGCATGGTTAAATCCTAATAATACGTTGAGTGAAAAAAGTCGAAAACAAAAGAGTACAAATCGTATGTTTTCATTTGTATGAGATTCCAGAAAAAAGCAATCTAAATCTATAGCAGAGCAGTGATTACCTAGGCCTGGGGATGGGAGTTTTGCTGTTTGGGAAGGGGCGGGAAGCTTTTGGGAGTGATAGAAATATTTGTATCTTATGGTGGTAGTTTCACAGGTGTATAATTTTGTTAAAACTCATTGATATGTACTTTTAAAATGAGTGCATCTTATTGTATGTAAGTTATACCTCAATAAGACTGGCAAAAATATAGGCGGGATACTGCCTTTAAAAGACTTTTTGTTTTATAAGTCAATTTGAAATACAATTTTAATTAAACTGGAAACACCACAAGGCGCTTATATTTTAAAAAGTATAGTACATTTTTGAGAATTTTAAATAAAAATTCCCATCTATTTACAATGATGGGGAAATTATCCAGGAAACCAAATATATATTCCACTATTAAATAATCTCTTATGGAACAAGAGTTCAACAAGTCCTCATGCCTTCATATCTTTAAGTAGCTTGTTCTACTCATTTGGGAGAAAAACAAAAAATTTTTTCCTAGGTGGTAAGAAGCTGTTGACCATTCAAACTAATTTATTGAATATAAAAATGATAATTTTAGCATACTTAACTCAGTATTTTATTATGTTTTATAAAATTTCTAAGAAAAAAATATGTGTTAACTTCTCCCATGCTTTCTTAAATAACTGCTTTTAGTTATGTTATTAAATTGCCTTCATGGACTTGTTTGTCTTAACAGGTGCCAAATAAATCCCAAACAGTACTTTGATTCTGTAGGCAAAATGCCTAGATTCTGCCTTTGTGGAATAAAGCATGTTAAAAACTCATTTTTTCATTTTGGTGCTGCTCTGCATTCCTCTCAACTAATGGAAGATAATACCTTACAAAAAATCATTGGGATAACAGGATTATTAAAAAATAGGTTTTCCTGAGGCCTCAGGTAATAATAGAAATTCAGCGTTCTACCATGCATTCTTTTAGTGTGCTTTCAGAGTAAGTTTTTGGGAAATAGTCTCCTCATAATTCCTTTACATTCCTAGCTTTCTAACACTATTTCATTTTTGGTGCTTATATTTTAAAATCCATGCATGAAAAATCTAGAGAGGCTCTTATAGATGAGAGCCTCACAAAGAGTCTTTTGGATACCCATTTGGAAACACAGGGTATAAAAACTCTCACTGAGGCAGCAACAGAAAGTGGGTGAAACATTTTCTAAGCTGGAGTCATTCAGCTTCCACATTGAGTTTAACGGCCATATGTATCAGTGGGGGTTTATAATTTCTTAAGTCTGTTTGCATTTTTGAATAGTTCTGAAACTTGTGGGTTTACCTCCTTAAAAGCATATTTTCATAGCACCCTTAATAATGCCTCTATTGCTAATTTAGGAAAAAGTTTTTCTTATTAGGTTATTTTTAACAGAAAAGGAAATGGCAGCACACTTCAGTATTCTTGCCTGGAGAATCCCATGGACAGAGGAGCTTGATGAGCTATAGTCCATGGGGTCACAAAGAGTTGGACTTGACTGAAGCGATTTAGCATGCATATAAATAGGAGAATATATTTATATATATTTGAAAAATAATAATTAGATAATTATACTATGTTGAAACTTAATTATGACTATATCAGTTTCTTGTGGCTACATGTAACAATCACAAAGGCAACAGAAACTTATTTTCTTGTAGTTTGGAGGCCAGAAGTCTGAAATTAGTATCACAAACTGAACTCAAGGTGCCAACAGGGCCACACTCCCTGCAGTCTTTAGAGGAGCATCTGTCCCTTGTCTTTTCCAGGCTCCAGTGGCTGTAGGCATCCCTTGGCTTGGGGCCACATTACTCCAGCCCTTTCTTCCGTGACCATGTCTTCTTCTGTCTAGGTCAGATTTCCCTCTGCCTCTCTCTTATAAGGGTACTTGCGACTTCATGTAGGGCCCACTCAGATAATGTGGAATAATCTTCTCAAAATCCTAACTCTATCACATTTGCAAAGAGCCTTTCTTCAAATAAGGTAACAATTACATGTTTCAGAGATTAATTAGGACCTTGTATCTTTGAATGCCATTACTCAGGCTACTGCAAATTCCTGAAAAATGAAGCTTGCTATGCTAATTACATTGCTCTTTTTCCTGTCACTTCAAAGCACATATGGTCTTTCCTACACATTTTGTAGTTTAAATATATTACTTATTTACTCAAAAAGAGACTGAATATCTCTGTTGTATAAGACACTATCTGTTGTCATTTACAATAATCAGAAGAATCTTGGGTTTTCTCTGCCTTACGAGTTAATGTCCTGTCTGTCCATTACAGTAGTAAAGATTTTGCAGACAAGACCTATGTGATACCATGCTGTGCATTGTGAACATGAGAATTTCATGGATTGTATTAATTTAAACTGTTCAGTCCTGTTGGTAACCAATGTGTCTATTACATGCTAAATTCAGAAAATGTGTTTGATGTACATAGACCATCTGACAGAATAGGGCTTTTGAAAGTATCTGTTCAAGAGAATAATGGCATCTCAGTTTTTTAAAGCTAGTTCACCATATCCCACTTCTGTGGTTTTTTTTTTTTTCCCCACTTTGTGAAAAGAAGTATAAAGGTAATCAATGAGTAAGCTGTTAAGAGAGAGGCAATATCAAGTCTTTCACAACAACAAATTATGATCTCCTATTGTTGTTATGATGAAATGATTCTTGTAATAAGACTTGATGTAGGAAAAAATCTATCATATTAAAATTTCATTTCCATGGTCTTACTTAGATGCTGGCATCTGTGCTTGAATGGTATATTTTTCATTTTAACAGTATCTTTTAGCTTTGTAGGCCACAAAAACATGCTGCTTCTGTGTGAGAGGTTAGAGCTACCCTATACATCATAAAGAATGGAGTTACAACAACTGCAATACAATAGGACAAATTAAATTTTATTTTTATGCAGCACAATTAAAAAGTTATTTTTCAGTTTAGCCTCATAAATATTACAAAGCAGAA
Organism: Capricornis sumatraensis; assembly: GCF_032405125.1. Taxonomy (NCBI): domain Eukaryota; kingdom Metazoa; phylum Chordata; class Mammalia; order Artiodactyla; family Bovidae; genus Capricornis; species Capricornis sumatraensis. The sequence continues at coordinate 55,708,635 of NC_091074.1, read as the reverse complement.
AATCATTCTTGGGAAGCCATTTTTAGGATAGTGTCTGTCAATGAGGTGTAGTGAAGTACAGAGGAGTGAAAAGTGGGTTGACAGTATATGAGCCAGTGATGAGTATGCACTATTCATTCATCCATTGAACAGATATTAACAGACTGTCCAATGCTGAGAGGCTTGTTAAGGGTGTAGTTTGGGGGGGGTCTGCCCTCATGCATACAAATCACATTGTGAGTACTTACTAATTTTATGACCTTGAGAAAGTTGCTTAACCTCAGGTACCGAAGTCTATTTTCTTATCTATAAAAAAAGATAATAATAGAAATTATCTCATAATTTTAGAAGTTAAGTTAGATGAACTCTTAGAAGTAATAGAACTGGCACATACTAAGTGTTTAACAGTGTAAATTATTGATTTTCAGGATTTGAACTAGGTATAAAACCAAATAGGAGATAATAGCCATTTTGATGAGTTTGAGCTACCACCACTCTCATTCAAATTAATAAGTAGGCCATATTTAATGCGTTTGACAAATAGAAGTTTTTCCTTCAATGAAAATCAGAACTCCATGCCAAACTCCAAACTGGCCCTCAGATTCTGCATATCAAACCTAATTATCGTTCTAAACTTGCACCCCTAAAGTCTGAGTTCTGAACCTCTAGATCACTTTGTTGTCTTTGAGTTCAATCCTTGATCCCTCAAGCAATATCATTATTTCCATTTTTAAAGCGGACTCAATACTTTGAAATAGAGTTCTCTAATCCAGTGGAAACTATTATGTTTCATGAAGGTAGTGGCACAGATGACATGATTGCAACAAAGATGGCAGAACAAACCAAACACATTTGTGTTGGTTTGATTTAAGGTCACAACAAATATCTGGAGAAGTTCCAGCCATATTTTTTTCCATGAACAGGATTTCCATTTTCTCCTTTTTCTCTGTGTAAAGACAAAACAAAACTCATTTTTTGCTTACTGTGTGTGTGTATTTTTGTGTGGTGTGTGTGTGTGTTGTACTTTTCTTTTGGTAAATTGATATAAATGGTTTTCATATTTAGGAAGACCAGCTATAGCTAAATGCTGATGTTGGCAATGTTTAAGTTAATTCTGAGACATTTTCTTCCCTTGGAGTTACCCTTTCTAACATGCCTTAGTGTCCTCATTCTTTTAGGAAAACTTTGTTCTACTTTTACTTTTTTTCTTTTCTACAGAATGTATCTCTGTAGACAGAGGCTGCATTGTGTGCCTTCTTCCATGCTCTACATTCACCTCTTTAATTCAACAAATACTAAGCACTGCCCATATCCCAGGCATTGTGCTAGGTGCTAGGAATACTACAGTAAACAAAACAGACAAGGTTGGATCTCTTTTAAAGGGACCTATTTACCAATTTCTTATTGTTTTAAAATAATGACACTGTATTCAGTAATGGAAGCCTTTGTTTTTCTTGTTTTATTCTGTTACCTTCTTAATATTTATGCACTTAAGTGAGGGGCAATGAAAAAATAGGTACATGGATGTTTTCTTAGCCTTTGGCATCCTTTAAAATATATTTTCATCTTGAATATGTATTAGTTGTCATCTGCAAACTCTTAATTACTGTTCTTTGAAGCATGCCTGGTACAGGGAATAAAGACAAATAGAGCTGATACTTTTTGCATAGCACTGTGAAAAAGGGAATCATCAGGAGGAGATGAAATTCATAAAATGACACTTGTTATAAAGCAGTTATAATTAGATCTCAATATGTACAAAGCAAACACAGTTTTTCCAAGAGAACTCTGAACTTACGGTGGTTAGAGTGGTTTAAGCTTACTTTTATCCTCCTCTCATTTTCCTCAAGGAAAAAACACACATCTATTTGTATAACATTGACAAGCAGGAAATATCCATTTTTGGGGTTGACGTTTCAGGATAAGATCTTGTTTACATGAAAAGAAAACCTACCAATTATCTGTTACTGTTGGAATACCTTTGAGAATTGGAAGGATGTGGGCAGCTGGTTTGTGTCTCTACCTAACCTAACCCCAAAGGCTAATGATCATTTGTGCCCTTTCATAAACTCCTAAAATTTAGCACAGGAGGAAAGATCCAATTTTTTTCTGATTTCTGACCCTGTTTTTTCTTTGTATGTTCCACTGGGCATAGGACAGGGCCATACATTTGGTAAGGGAGTGCTATACTCTAACAGACTCAGAATGAAGTTGTTTTTATGTGATGGTAGAATCTATGGAGACAGTAAGACTAGGAGTAATTGTCACTACATTTTGCCAGTTGACAAATATTTACTAATAATTAGTATGAGTCCTGTGGACAGAGGAGTCTGGAGGGCTACAGTCCAGGGGGTCGCAAAGAATTGGACATGACTGCATTGGAGAAGGAAATGGCAACCCACTCCAGTGTTCTTGCCTGGAGAATCCCAGGGATGGGGGAGCCTGGTGGGCTGCATTCTAAGGGGTCGCATAGAGTTGGACACAACTGAAGCGACTTGGCAGCAGCAGAGACTGAGCATGCATGCGCAATTAATATGAGAGGATGTCAAGTCAAATGAAAAGGAACCTCTGATTTAGAGGCCCTCACAGTTTAGGTGAGGGCTTCCCAGGTGGCTCAATGATAAAGAATCTGCCTGCCAATGCAGGAGATGTGGGTTCAGTCCCTGGGTTGGAAAGGTCCCCTGGAGGAGGAAATGGCACCCTACTCCAGTGGGAAAGGAGCAGAAATTATGGCAGGGTAGTTAGATGGCGGGGGCAGGGCGGGGAGGCTGGATAAGAATATGTCTTGTGGCTTGTATGAAAAAGTTCAGACTTCATTGTTCATACAATGAGGAGCCATTGGAGGTTGTAGGAAGATCAGTGGCATTATCTTAAAACCCTGTTTGTCAGTTTCGAGATGGGCTGGAGGAGAGGAAAAGATTGACAGAGATAAAACTATTAGAAGATGACAGCACTAGTCCAGTCAAGAGATGACCAGGATCGGCCTGACATAAACACAAGAAAGGAAGGCAAGATTTATTTTGTAACATAGATTTGAAAGAAATTGATGAGCAATTAAATTGTAGGAGAGGATCGATAAAAGATGGGTAAGAGAAAGGCATCTGGAGTAATTGCAGATTCAAAATATTTGCCATGGAGATGTATCTGATTAGCTACATTTATTTCCTAATTTATTAATATAACACACAATTATTGAACACATTTTTATTTATTATGTGTTGGATACTCCTTTATCCTTAAAAATCCTATGACAAAAACTAGCATTATTGACCTATTACTTTGTGTTGGGCATGTGCTGCACACTAAGATATTTTTATTATCCTCGCTGTCACCCTGGAATGTGTGTATTATGGTCCTAATTTTATAAGTGAGGCTGCTGAAGCTGTGAGTAGCTTAGTTTTTCGTGAAATTGGATGTATAAGACGTTTACTAGTTGAATGAAAGATTCTAGAACTCTGCTCTTTTCTGCTTACTCTGCTTCTTTATGTCAGAATTTCATATACCCTGCATTTTCAGGATTTTGAAAGGAGAAATATTTCTAATTGGTCATTAGGAAGCACCAACTTGTTGACATCTCTGAATTCCTTTTAAGTTTTATTCCTGCGGATTCTTAATTCTCATTAGGAAAATGCATGTGTCCTTTGTCTTCTAGGAGTCTGGAGTTCCATAGGTCTTGTCTTTTTGGATGGCATCTCCCAAAGATTTTGTGGTGATAACTGCCTCATACTTGCCTTACAAGTGGTATAGAGCATAGGAGTTACACCACCTGTGTTCAGAGCTCTTCCCTGTCATTTATTAGCTGTGTAAGCTCACTTCCATTCTCTCTGCATCTGTTTACTCACTTATCAAATGCAGGTTATAGTCTTACTTCACGGGACTGTTGTGAAACTTAAATGAGGTAATGAATGTGAAAGGATTAATAGAGTAGTACCTGGCAAAAAGCAAACACTGAAAAATGGTAGTTATAATTAATATAGCTTTTTCAACCACCTATTTCATAAAGTGCTTTGTAACCTGGGCCATGTTTCTTCCTATAGTCATGCTCCTCTCCACCTCCCAAGCATACTCTATGTTCTAGCTACTCTGAGCCACTCATGGTTTACATTGAAAAAACCATTTTTTATTTACTTTTTGGTCACTCTGCTATCTTTGCATGTGGTTCCCTACCAGGATGGATAGATCCTATCTCCAAATCCTTTATTACCTCTTTCTCTAGAGTAAGAGTTAGTAAACTGTTTTCATTTTTTTGCTACGGGCTAAATAGGGCTCATTTTAGACTGTGGTATGTGGTATCCATAGCAATTACATGTTGCTGCCATTGTGCCATGAAAGCAGCTATGACAGTAATTGAAGGAATAATTGGGAATGCATTCCAATAAAGCTTTCTCACAAAACCAAATGAGTTGGTTTTGACTTGCAGGCCTATTTTGCCAACGCCTTTCTAGAAAGTTCTCTGGAAGCTCCCAGCTTGAGGTGTGTGCCCTTTTAGATGAGCCTTCACCCACTCATCTACTTGTATAACCAAGCATTCTTTACACTCAGGAAATTGTCTCTCTCCTAAGACTGAGAAATTTGAGAACAGGGATTGCATCTTCTCTTTTCTGACTTTTCATACCTTTCCAAGGGTAGAGAAGTCTCATTAATGTTTCTTGAGGAAATGGGTGAATCTCATTAACAAGATGCTGTGCACTGACTTTGTGATTCAATTGCTCTTAACAAAACTGATAAGATTAGTGGAAGGTTCAAATTGAGGCCCAATCAGCATGGATCAAAAGGTGTGGCCCCCTCAGTTCAGTTCAGTTCAGTTGTTCAGTCGTGTCCGACTCTTTGCGACCCCATGAGTCGCAGCACGCCAGACCTCCCTGTCCATCACCAACTCCTGGAGTTCACTCAAACTCACGTCCATCGAGTCAGTGATGCCATCCAGCCATCTCATCCTCTGTCGTCCCCTTCTCCTCCTGCCCCCAATCCCTCCCAGCATCAGAGTCTTTTCCAATGAGTCAGCCCTTCGCTTGTATCTTTCCTTTTCTCCTTTGCTTTTCACTTCTCTTCTTTTCACAGCTATTTGTGCGCCATCGCAGCCACCTGCGCTTAATAGCTGTGGCCTCTTCTCTCATAGATAACATGAAATTGGCATATACCATTCCTTTATGTTTGCTTTAAAGTATATTCTCTATAAAAGAGTATAACTTTCAGGGGCCATCAAAGTGAAACAATTTAATATAAACTGTTCTTTCATTTCTTAGAAATGGAATGATTCGGTTAAGTGCAATTTTAAGTTTAATGATATAGGAAAAAATTAGAGCGTGTGGATTCATTGCATGCTTGGAAATATCTGTCATGTAGATTATTGAAGTAGATAGAAGAAATACCATACATTCGTACAAGCCCTGAGAGCATCTTCACCATAGCTGAGTAGGGAAGAGGTTGAAGATAGGGGTTACCAAAATTATCAAAGAAGAATTGATCTGGAGAAGATGGCAAACCAGGTACCTTATATTTGATCATTTTCTGTTATCTCTTTTCCAGCTTTAGGAAACTGTATGCACTTCTTATTGTCAACAGGTCTTAAAGCAGCAGGGTTTTGTAGCATCTTTTCAAATTTTCATTAAGTTGTCCTAACACAAAAATGAATGTAATATCTAAAATGGCTTTGGATTTAAATTTATTTTGGCATATGTAAGCAGCAAAGTGCCAGGCTGTGTAGACTTGCATGCTGATTCTAATTTGTGATAAGGAATTGATGACAATTTGTTCGTGTTCATTTCTCCATTTCAGCCTTCCTGACTCAAAGGAGCAGAAACAATTCTGGTTTGTAGGCAGCCATCACTTTATTGATCATGAATCGTATGCCCTTTTAGAACTCTTTTCCTGGTAACCCATGAGAGTGATCTGAGGGGACAACATTAACTTTTACTTTTTGCTTCTTCCATTGACTGTTAAGCTGGATAAATCCTTCACTGGAACTAATTCTTCAGTTACTCAGTTAGCTGTCTGTGGTCAGATTTGAGTCTAAGCTTTATTTTGACTTTGCGCAAGGAGTCAGGCTGTGTCATTCTTTTCAAAGACTGTTTTGAAATGGCAAACAGGGACTTTGCCTTCCTCCTCATTATAGTTCTCATAACTCAAGTTCAGCTCTTTAGTACTTTAGCCTTATAGCTCATTTCCTATGCTCTGATTATTCTCTAAGCACCCTGTGTATTAATTCTGCTTTTAGGATGTCGTTATTTGTTCCAGAATATTCAGCAAATCCTTACTATGTACATCATCAACAGCAAACTCTTCACTTTTGCTTTTTTAAGCAGTATTTTTAACATAGAGACTTTATTTTTTATTCTTTTATTTTTGACCGTGTGCAGGCTTTCCTTAGTTGTAGAGAGTGGGGTCTGCTTTCTAGTTGTGGTGCACGGTCTTCTCACTGCAGTGACTTTTGTTTTAGAGCACGTGATCTAGGGGCACGGGCTTCAGCAGTTGCATGTGGGCTCAGCAGTTGTGCCTTGGTGGCTCTATGACACACAAGCTTCAGTAGTTGTGGCACAGGGGCTCATTAGTTGCGGCATGCAGGCCTTGGAGCATGCGGGCTTCAGTAGTTGTGGTACATGGGCTTAGTTTCTCTGTGGCATGTGGAATCTTCCAGGCCCAGGGACTGAACCTGTGTCCCCTGCATTGGCAGGCGGATTCTTTATCCACTGCACCACCAGGGAAGTCCCAACTCTGCTTTTAAGACTTCCAAAATCTGGCTCCATTCTATCCATCCATTCCTCAATTTTTTCTCTTTCACCTAACTCAAAACACTATTTTCATATCTTAGTTATTGTGAATAATGCTGCAGGGAATATGAGAGTGCAGCTATCTCTTGTCAAACTCAAAGAAGTAGAGAGTAGAATGGTAATTGCTAGGGCTGATGGGGAAAAGAGAAAATAAGGTACAAAGTTACACAAGAGGAATGAGTTCTGGAGATCTAATGTGCAACATGTGAAAAATAGTTAACAATACTGTGTTGTATACTTGAAATTTGCTAACAGGATAAATCTTAAATTCTTCTCAACACACACATACTCAACACACACAAACACACACAGTTGTAACTATATAGAGGTAATAAATTATTTGGGGCTTCCCTCATGGCTCAGCTGGTATCTCTATAAGAATCTACCTGCAATGCAGGAGACTTGGGTTTGATCCCTGGGTTGGGAAGGTCCCCTGGAGAAGGGAAAGGCTACCACTCCAGTTTTCTGACCTGTATAGTCCATGGAGTCACAAAGAGTCAGACACAACTGAGCGACTTTCACTTTCAATAAATTATTTAGCTTGATTCTAAACTTTCCACACTATATACATATATCAAAACATCAAATTATATGCCTTAAATACATATGATATTTACATATAGAAAATATCTCTATAAAGTTGTTTTAATAAAACCCACTATATCCAACAGATGAATTTATTTACTGTGCCTTTTGTTGTTCAATGGCTCTGTCATGTCCAATTCTTTGCGACCTCATGGACTGCAGCATGTCAGGCTTCCCTGTCCTTCACCATCTCCCGGAGCTTGCTCAAACTCATGTCCATTGATTTGGTGATGCCATCCAACTATCTTGTCCTCTGTCGTCCCCTTCGCCTCCTGCCTTCAGTTTTTCCCAGCATCAGGGTCTTTTAGGCCTGCCAAAACCATGTCCCCCATCTGATGGCCTTTCCTCTAACAGTTTGCTTATATGAATCCTGGGTGACCTTTGAGCCCCTCCAGTTCCCTGCATCCCCTGACTACCCCACCCTGCCCTGACCTGATCTTCTCTCATCTTTACCCTAATCTGCATCCATTTGTTTCAATTAAATGAAACTGTAAGTTCCTTGAAAGCAGAGGTTACTTGCTATATCATTGGTTCTTTCTTTTAAATATTTTTTTGGTGAGGACCATTTAAAAATCTTTATTGAATTTGTTACAGTACTGTTTCTGTTTTGTGTGTTGGGTTTTTGGCCCCAGAGCATGTGGGATCTTAGTTCCCTGACCAGGGATCATACCCACATTCCCCTGCATTGTAAAGTGAAGTCTCAACTACTGGGCTGTCAGGGAAGTCCCTAATTGATTCTTAATGAATATGTGTTCATTTTTTTAAAAATGAAAATTAGAAACCCTTTTTTTGAATGTATTTTTATAAAGTTTGTCATTTTCCATGTCATTAAGACCTTGGGGAGATACAGTGTAGGAGTAAAATTAATATCTGTTTTCTAATTATCTAAAGATAACATTGTTCTCATTTTAGATTTCTTTGTAGTCTTTATTTGAATATATATTTAATACATAACTATAATCACTGTGACTATATGAAATCTACAGTTCATCTAGATATTTTCACTTAGACTCTAAGCTCTGTGAAGCAGGGAGTTTATTTTCCACTATGCTCCCAGTGTTTTGATAATTGTCAGCTGTATGCTGGATATTAACAAGGACAATTCTCTCTGCTTATTTCCATATTAAATAGTCTTCTAAGTCATGATGGTTAATGGATTGATTCTTTGTTGTAATTATACTATGTTATTTTAACATCCTCTATTTTTGTGCCTTTAGATTGTTGCCATATTTTTCCTAATAAAATTGCTGCTCTGAGGCTTCTTGAACACAGACGTTGCTGTATGTATTTGGGTTTTCTTAAAAAATAAATATGGTTTTAGAATTGAGGCAAAGCGTATGGCCAAAATTCTTCTATTTAAAGGCAAATTGTGGATATTGTTAAAGCCCTTGATAAATGTTATAAATTTTGAGATTGAAAGGAGAACTTTCAGATCTACATTTCTCATTTATGAAATTGAGCAATTTCCTAACATTCATGGGTTGTATAATGATTATCAATTGCCTGTTCATGCCATGTGGGCTTTCTTTTATGAGGACGTTCCTCGTATTTCTCACTTTACCTTTATATGTGATTTATAGATTCAAAGTACAGACAGTTCCTGGCTTATGGTGGTTTGACTTGAAATTTTTTGATTTTACAGTAGTGAGAAAGCAATATGCCTTTGGTAGAAACAAAATTCAGATACTGGATTTTGATCTTTTTTCACACGAGCAGTATGTGTGTGGTATGATGCAACTTCCAGTTAGCCAATGTGATCATGAAGTCAACAACTGACACATTTAGAATCGTTCAGTTTTTTACTTTTAGTATAATATTTGCTAGGTTGTATTTGATAGTCAGTAGTTTATTGTAAAATGAGCTTTGTTGGATGATTTTTGTCACACTGTAGCCTAATCTAAGTGTTCTGAGCACTTTTAAGAGGCTAAGCTATGAAGTTCAGTGTGTAAGGTATATCAAATGCATTTTTTACTTTATTTTCACTTTACGATGAGTTTATTGGTATGTAATCCCATTGTAACTCGAACATCTGTACACATAGCACCTTATTTACTCACTGTAACAATCTTCTTGGAGAAACAGTGGCATGCATGAGCTTAGTTTTTTGCATGAAGAGAGATGCAAGAAGCTAAACTTCTTGCTCAGGGTAATGTGCTAACAAATACAGCTGGGACTAGAACTTGGCTTTTTTTTTTTTTTCCCAGTTAGGAAAGCGTGATAACGTTTTTACAGGAGACTTGGAAAATATAGAGCAAAGTTACATATAGTTCCACTATGTATTATGGTTATTTTTTTAAGTAGATAAATTAAGATTTTAGGTGAAGTTTCAATATCAAACTGCAAAAATTAATATAATGAATAGAGAAGTAGAAGGATGTAGTAGACATGCAAAGCACTATGAGACAACATCATTAAGGTTTATATAATTTTCACACAATAGCAGAATACAAATCGAATTCAAGTTCCCATAGACTATAAACCAGGAGACACTGGAACATATCCAGGGACATAAAACAAGGTGTAAAAATTTCATGATCTAAAGGTATTAAAATATAATTTAAAATAACCCACATATTTTCAAGTGCAATGTGACATTTACCGAGAGAGATCTTTGACTTAGCCTTTGAAAGCCTCAATAAAGTTAAAAGACTGAAAAAACAGAGAGGGTGATTGCTGAGAAGAAAGCATTTAAATGAGAAATTAATATGAAAGACACTTTAAAAATTCCATGTATTTGGAAATTAAATGTCCATTTTAAAATGATGGTTGTATCAGAAGCCATAACAAGGAAAATTAAGAAATATTTGTAACAAAATAAAAATAAAAAGAGAATTTATCATAATTTGTTGCATGCAGCTAAAGCTGTTCAATGCCAATAAATATAATGTGGAGTCTTGAATAAGGTATGAAAACAAATAATGGACACTAGCATAAATTTTTGTGAAATTTGAACAAAATCTGTACTTTAGTAAGTAATACTATATCACATGTTAATTTTGTGTTTACAGCATAGTAATTCTTTATATTCTCAGAATTGAATTAGAAATTTCAAGCCTCGTTTAGATTTTGTTTAATCACTAACATAATAAAATTTCTAGACTTTTAGCAGTAATATTAAATGCCAGAATAAATGGAACTATATCAAAGTTTAGAATGAATATAAATTAGAAATCTAGCATTATGTTCATACTTAGTCAAATGAATGGTACCAAAATGCCATAAATTTTTTAACTAGGCAAGATTTGTATGTTTTCTACAATATATATGTTATGCATAGTATTTATATATATATATATATATATACAAAAACTTTTCTATTATACTTAATAAAGGCTTGAGAAAGAACAACAAAAAAGAGATGAAGAAATTGGAAAACATAAACTAAATAAAATGGAAGCACTAAATATGCAATAGAAAAAAATGAAACAAACTAGATAAAAGATCATCATATAGTGCAGTTTTCTGTTTTTTTTTCCCCAGTTGTTTTTAAACATGGCTGCTCATTAGAATCACATCTGGAGCTTTGGAGAAAAAAACAATATCTAGGCATTTGTATTTTTTTAGAAAATTCCAGGATAATTCTAATGTACATCTGGAATTTAAAAAGTGATTACAGGTTTTTCTGTTAAATGGTAGTTTTAGTGATATAAAATTCTATTATTTCCTGCTGACCAATCATGATACAATGATATTAAAACAAATACTAGTTGGATTATCACAATAGTAAAAGATACTTATATGTTTTCACAATTAATAACCAGACAAAAAATAGAGGATAATTATAGTTGCAAACCATAATGGAAACATGGTTAACCTTGAAATATAAAATAATTACATACATTTTGAGGGGTTAAGTAGAGTGATGTGGTAAGTGGAAGTGTGTATATATACACAGGGTTTTCATCTACTGAGTCAGTCTATGTCTTCTCTTGGTTGGTACATTTAATCCATTTACATTTAAGGTAATTATTGATTTGTATGACTCTATTACCATTGTCTTAATTGTTTTGGGTTTACTTTTTATAGGTCTTTTCCTTCTCTTTTGTTTACAGCCTAGAGAAGTTCCTTTAACATTTGTTGTAAAGCTAGTTTGGCGGTGCTGAATTCTCTAAGTTTTGCTTGTCTGGAAAAGCTTTTGGTTTCTCTTCAAATCTAAGTGAGAGTCTTCCTGGGTAGAGTATTATTGGTTGTAAGTTCTTCTGTTTCATCACTTTCAATATATCATGCCATTTCCTTCTGGCTTGTAGAATTTTTGTTTAAAAATCAGCTAATAACCTTATGGGAGTTCTCTTTTTTCTTTACCACTTTTAATATTTTACCTTTGTCTTTAATTTTTGTTAGTTTGATTACTATGTGTGTTCCTCCTTAGGTTTATCCTGCCCAGGACTCTCTATACTTCCTGGACTTGATTGACTGTTTCCTTTTCTATGTTAGGGAAGTTTTCAGCTATTATCTCTTCAAATATTTTCTCAGGTCATTTTTCTCTCTCTCTTCTCCTTCTGGGACCCCTTTGATGTGAATGTTGATATGTTTAATGTTGTCCTAGAGGTCTCTTAGGCTGTCTTCATTTTTTTTTTTTTCATTCTTTTTTCTATATTCTGTTTTGCAGCAGTAATTTCCACCATTATGTCTTCCAGGTCACTTATCCATTCCTCTGCCTCATTTATTCTGCTACAGATTCCTCCTTCTAGTGTATTGATCATCTCTGTTTGTTTGTTCTTTAGTTCTTCTAGGTCTTTGATAAGCATTTCTTCTGTCTTCTCCATTCTGTTTCCAAGATCCTGGGTCATCTTTGCTATTACCGTTCTGAATTCTTTTTCTGGAAGGTTGCCTATCTCCATTTCATTTACTTAGTTTTCTGGGGATTTATTTTGTCCCTTCAACTGGGATGTTACCCCTCTGCCTTTTCATTTTGATTAGCTTTCTGGTATAGTTCTCAAAGCCTTTGACTGTGTGGATCACAATAAACTGTGGAAAATTCTGAAAGAGATGGGAATACCAGACCACCTGACCTGCCTCTTAAGAAATCTGTATGCAGGTCAGGAAGCAACAGTTAGAACTAGACATGGAACAACAGACTGGTTTCAAATAGGAAAAGGAGTACGTCAAGGCTGTATATTGTCACCCTGCTTATTTAACTTCTATGCAGAGTACATCATGAGAAATGCTGGACTGGAAGAAACACAAGCTGGAATCAAGATTGCCAGGAGAAATATTAATAACCTCAGATATGCAGATGACACCACCCTTATGGCAGAAAGTGAAGAGGAACTTAAAAGCCTCTTGATGAAAGTGAAAGAGGAGAGCGAAAAAGTTGGCTTAACATTCAGAAAACGAAGATCATGGCATCTGGTCCCATCACTTCATGGGAAATAGATGAGGAAACAGTGGAAACAGTGTCAGACTTTATTTTTGGGGGCTCCAAAATCACTGCAGATGGTGATTGCAGCCATGAAATTAAAAGACACTTACTCCTTGGAAGAAAAGTTATGACCAACCTAGATAGCATATTCAAAAGCAGAGACATTACTTTGCCGACTAAGCTCCGTCTAGTCAAGGCTATGGTTTTTCCCGTGGTCATGTATGGATGTGAGAGTTGGACTGTGAAGAAGGCTAAGCACCAAAGAATTGATGCTTTTGAACTGTGGTGTTGGAGAAGACTCTTGAGAGTCCTTTGGACTGCAAGGAGATCCAACCAGTCCATTCTGAAGGAGATCAGCCCTGGGATTTTTTTGGAAGGAATGATGCTGGAGCTGAAACTCCAGTACTTGGGCCACCTCATGCAAAGAGTTGACTCATTGGAAAAGACTCTGTTGCTGGGTGGGATTGAGGGCAGGAGGAGAAGGGGACGACTGGATGAGATGGCTGGATGGCATCACTGACTCGATGGACGTGAGTCTGAGTGAACTCCGGGAGCTGGTGATGGACAGGAAGGCCTGGCATGCTGTGATTCATGGGGTCGCAAAGAGTCGGACACGACTGAGTGACTGAACTGAACTGAGAGTTCTTCTTACTTCTTCTGTCTGATCTCTGGTGGATAAGGCTAAGTAAGAGGTTTGTGTAAGCTTCTTGATGGGAGGGACTGGCCTTGGGAAAAACTTGAGTCTTGCTCTGTGGGCAAGGCCATGCTCAATAAAAGTGAAAATGAAAGTGAAGTCGCTCAGTCCTGTCCAGCTCTTTGCGGCCCCATGGACTGTAGCCTACTAGGCTCCTCAGTCCATGGGATTTTCCAGGCAAGAGTACTGGAGTGGGTTGCCATTTCCTTCTCCAGGGGATCTTCCCAACCCAAGGATCGAACCCCAGTCTCCCACATTGTAGGCAGCCGCTTTAGTCTGAGCCACCAGGGAAGTCAGGCTCAATGAAACTTTAATCCAACTGTCTGCTCACAGGTGGGGCTGTGCTCCCTCTCTGTTAGTTGTTTGACCTGAGACATCCCAGCCTTGGAGTCTGCAGGCTCTGTGGTGGGGTTAATGGCAGTTTCCACGAGGACTCACACCAAGAGACATCTCCCAGGGTTGCTGCTGCCAGGGCCCCCACCCCAGTGGTGAGCCACTGCCAACCCACACCTCCACAAGAGACCCTCTAACTCTAGCAAGTAGGTCTAGTTCAGTCTCCTGGGGTCACTGCTCCTTTCCCCGGGGTCCTGATGGGTACAGATTTTGTTTGTGCCATCCAAGAGTAGAGTCTCTGTTTTCCCCAGTCCTGTGCACATCCTATAACCAGATCCCCTTGGCCTTCAAAGTTAGATTCCCTGGGGGTCCCTAGTCCTTTTGCCAAATCCCCAGGCTGGGAAGCCTAATGTGGGGCTCAGAACCTTCACAACAATGAGAAAACTTCTTTGGTATTATTGTTCTCCAGTTTGTGGGTTGTCCACCTGGCAGGTATGGGATTGGATTTCATCATGATTGTGACCATCCTATTGTTTCACTCTGGCTTCTGCTTTGTCTTTGGACGTGGGGTATGTTTTTTTGCTAGGTTCCAGCATCTTCCTGTTGATGATTGTTCAGCAGCTACTACAAGTAGTAGTAGATTTTGGTGTTGTTGCAAGAGAAGATGAGTGCGTGTCCTTCCATTCTGCCATCTTGAACCAGTCCTCCAGAATCTGGCTTTTTACTGTTATCTTAAAAGCTTTCTTATCAATAATACTCTGTCCTAAAGAAAATGTTTTCAAAGGAGAGATCTTTGGGCTTGTAAGGTAAAGAAAAATTATTACTATATGGGAGTATCAAGTATAATTGAATAGATGTATCATGAAGCTTATCATGACACAGACCAGTATTGATCACCTCCTTGGTCCTGTGCTAGTGCCTGACACAGGTGATGCACTTAATATATAGTTGCTAAGTAAATAAATGGACAGTCTATGTTGGATAAACTGGGTAAAGTTGCTGAGAGGGTACAAGTTTAGACTGAAAGTCTAACCTGTTTGAACGGGAGTTTGTCTTAGTAAATAATCCATTCTATTTTTCAGGCAATGTTCAGATCTACATTTGAAAGCAGTTTTTGCCATTTTAAAGAATATCCAATGTGGACTTGATGAGATTTGATGGGCTCAAAATAACATAAATTCCTCATCTTTCACTTTCAGTCTTTGTGATGTAGAAATGAGTTCTGAATAAATGCCTTGTAATATTAGAATCATGAGTTTAGGTTACTGTACTTCAGATTGCATAATCCTTGTCTAAAATTTCATTTCAGACTCCTCTGATTTAGGTAAGCAGATGTTTAATGCCAGGGATTTAACTCTGTCATTCCTTCTGCTTCTGGAAAAAATGTATCAGAGAACTATGGGGGATAAAGGTAAACCCCAAATCTTCCTCTCTGAAGTATTTTTTTAGGTTTAACCCAATAAGCATTCATAGAGATATTGTATGTAATATGTTATATGTAATAATCAACAGACCTTAGGATATCAGGAATCTCCATTATTAAGATAGGGTTCATAAGAGTATTTGATTCAGAAAAATGGTTTATTATTTAGAGTAAAAAGGAGAAGCAAAAACTGATTTGTGGTTATACCTAAAGGTCTTAAAAAACACTAGAATAGTATTGGAAAATTTATGCTTTATAATCAAAACCTATTATCCCTGACCAGCACGAGCAGCAGCAGCAGTAGTACCCTCCAGATAAAGACTATACTGTTCTTACTGTAAAGGAGATAATAATAGCTTCAAAAATGGTCCTTCTCTAAGTAGAGATACATTTCATTGTTGGAGCAGCATCATTTTATCCTGGTTTCCAACTGGACTGTTTTACTTAG
This sequence comes from Capricornis sumatraensis, assembly GCF_032405125.1. Lineage (NCBI taxonomy): Eukaryota > Metazoa > Chordata > Mammalia > Artiodactyla > Bovidae > Capricornis > Capricornis sumatraensis. The sequence goes on along the minus strand of NC_091074.1, from coordinate 55,693,041 downwards.
AAATATCTTGTTATACTACATTAATGTTACTGAATTAATTTTCTATGTTGGAGACATATTTCTATATTATTTGTGATATAAGACTATTTTTCCTGCCTAATAAATTAGCATAATTAGGTATAAACAAACACTGGCAGAACAAAGCTTGTGCATGTTTTTACTCAGCTGTGTATGTTGTGCTTTTATTTTTTAACAGAAGGATTTTGTTCCAAAGATTGATTTTAATTTTCCTAGACATGACTCTTAAAAACATCTTTCTTCTGAAATGATGCTCCTATGATTGGGATTTTCCAAATGTAAGAGCTTAATAGGATGACTCATATATAGAACTGGCCCTCTGACTTTAAAATATTCTATCCCATGACAACAAACCTACTGCTTTAAATGAAAGCTAAATCAAAGTTTCTGTAAACAAACTATGGTGGTTTGCCTCATGCTTAGACACTAAATCATATCTGACTGTTCGTGACCCCATGAACTTGTATCCTGCCAGGTTCCTCTTTCCATAGGATTTTCCAGGCAAGAATACTGAAGTGGGTTGCCATTTCCTTCTCCAGGGGATCTTCTTGACCCAGGGATCAAACTAGTGTCTCCTGTGTTGGCAGGCAGATTCTTTACCATTGCACCATCTGGGGGCCCCATGATTGTTTTTTAGCTGTCTAAAATCAAACTGTGTCACATTCTGGGCTTCCAAGGTGGCACTAGTGCTGAAAAACCTGCCTGCCAGTGTAGGAGACATAAGAGACGTGGGTTCGACCACTGGGTTGGGAAGAGCCCCTGGAGGAGGGCATGGCAACTCACTCCAGTATTCTTGCCTGAAGAATTCCATGGACAGGGGAGCCTCACAGGCTGCAGTCCATAGAGTCACAAAGAGTCAGATGTGACTGAAGTGACTTAGCATGCACATGTCACTCTCTGGACTCAACAAACAATTAAAAGTTGTTTGTTAAGTGCTTTGATAATCATTACTGATGTATAAACATGTATACATTAAGAGTATCTTCTCAAAAAAGAGTTCGTGAAAAGAATTTATAAAGTTAAATGTAGAGAAAGTATATCTGCTAAATAATCTGTGATAAATTCTAAATATAATGAGCCAGAGCAGAAGACCAATAACTTTGCAAAGTTATTTCTGTTGCCAGCCTGCTTGAGTCCATTTTATGGCTCTAAGAGTTGTTTCTCATTGGTCATGGAATTAAGGTCAAATTACCAAGCTCTTCTTCAAAACAATCCTCTTACTTTTATTAACTTTCCAATTTATATATATATATATTTTTTCCATTTTAGCTTTTCTAAGTAGATTTCTGGAATATTTTCTTCTCCTGACTTTTTATTTTTTGGCCCTCACTCGTACCTTTGTTCATTTCCCAAATTCATACCCAGGGAAAATTATTCCGTGGTTTCAGACTGTCAGCTCCTAAACATTTATATTAATTCTTGAATTCCATTTCTCCCACCAAATCTTCTTTACTGATTAAAGAGGGCATTAATTTTTCCTCCAGCTATGTCTTTTCCAAAGCATGTAGTTTCTTCTTTGTTCCCATCTTCTGCTTCGAGGTTCTCTCTCCTTGACCCCCTACTAAAAGACATACTTTAGGCCAATTTTGATTGGCATGAAGCTTGCCCAGCACATGAATCTAATACACTCTTTTGATCATAAAGAATGAACTAACATAGAGTTTTAAGACATTAGTCAAGATGTCTAATCAAATGTTGAAGTAAGCTTTCATTACTTTGCTAGCAGTTAGAAAATAATCAGAAAGGAAAACAGTTAGTAATGTTTGATCGTCTACTTTGGTACCAATACTGCCTTGAGTATAGTACAGGTGTTATCAGGTATATTAAGGTTAATAATTCATCTCAATATGTGCAATTTCTTTAAAAATAACTTCCCTAGAAAATCCAAAGTTTTTGTAATAGTTGACCTTTTTCTGTATAACCTATTCTGGTTTGTTGACATAGTGCTTAGCATTTCCTCAATTATAGTACTCAGAATTTTTGTACATGACCACACACTCAGGAGCTCACTGTTCAGCTGAGGAAGGCAGAACATTTATATATGAAGTTGTTAATCCTTACATAAAAGCATACAATTAAGTACCAAATTGAGTACAAGAGATGAAGATCCAGAGAAGGGATGTGATGAAGGTGTTGGGGGAAATTTCCTAGAGAAGACAGATTGGGTCGAGCCCCACAAGAGAATAGAGAATGGGAAGAACACAGACAAAGGCTTCACTGTTTCTCAGTAGAAGTGCTATTGGCAGTACAGCTCTTCATTATGAGGGACTCCTCTGGTCACTGCAGGATATTTGGCATCCCTGGTCCAGGGGTACTAAATGACAGCAGTATCCCAGTTACAGTGGTGATCAAAATGCCCTACGCAGGTCCAAAACATTTGTGTGGTGCTGTGCTGCCTTGGTTGGGAGCCACTGTGGAACATGCCATCCTCTTATGGATGTCTTGATTTTGGCTTTCCCAGGCAAAGTTTACGAAGTCAGAAAGTAGAATTGTGTTTATTCGCACTGTAACATATTTTAGAAGATGTAGAGTTGAGTGTTTCTAAAGACAAGTTGGATTTTTCTCTTCAAGTTATTTCTAAATGAGTTTCTCAGTTATCCAGGAGAAACATTTTGGTAGGTTAGAGAAAATTATCTGTGAGATAGATAGATCAGACATAATTAAAAAGACTAGGATGTGTGAGGACAACCTAGGCACCAAAAATATGTAATTTTCTGAAATTGAGTCTCCAGAAAAATTTGGAACTGGTCAGTTTTGGCTGACTGATATACCCACACAGGGAAAATATCTTCCTATTTATTCTGGAATCCTGTACTCTCTATGTATCTTTATAAATTATGTATAAATAATACAAATTAAATCCAAAAAAAAGAATACATGCTTATTTAAGAAAATTTATAGGACACCAAACATTGTGGAAAAATAAAAATTATGGCCTCAATAATGATGGAAATTTTTCCAAAATATTTTCTATGATTCACACATGCAATCGATATACACAATGTAGTTTCCGGCTTTTTTTTCCACTTAAAATTATGATGAAGATATTTTATTGGGTTGGCCAAAAGTTTCCTTCAGGTTTTTCTGTCGGATCTTACAAAAACTCAAATGAACCTTTTCGTCAACCCAATACATATATATTAAACTCTTTATATTTGTCATGCATCAATAATAGATTATTTAATATGAATGAGTCAATTGTAGGACATTTTTCTTTTATCAGTTCTATGAAAACTCTCATGTTAAATGAATTCTGGCAAGTAGGTGTCATTTTTTTCTCTCTTAGCAATGATTATTTCTTGCATCTTACATCTGTTTGAAAAGAGGGCCTTAGGAAGTCAGTGGGACTCTTCTCAGAAAAAGGCTTATGTATATACTCAGAATTTCTAGCCCACCTGAAGACTCTCTGTGGATCCTTTAAAGAAATACAGATCTTGGATTATGGACTCCTATTTTTCAGCATAAAGTTTCTCTCAAATATGGGAAATGTCAGAGGAGAATGAATGAGGCGGCTGTCACTTAGTGGTCTCAGTGGAGCTTAATAGCATGAGTGTGCTGTGTGGTTTGCTCTTGCCAACTATTCGGAACCCTGAGGCCATCTAGAGTTTGTTTATTCCAAGCTATTGTACCAGAGCTTCCCTGGTGGCTCAGATGGTAAAGCGTCTGCCTGCAATGCGGGAGACCTGGGTTCGATCCCTGGGTTGAGAAGATCTCCTGGAGAAGGAAATGGTAACCCACTCCAGTACTCTTGCCTGGAGAATCCTATGGACGGAGGAGCCTGGTAGGCTACAGTCCATGGGGCCGCAGAGTCGGACACAACTGAGCGACTTCACTTTCACTTTCATTGTACCAGAATCTGTTTATTGATGGAACTGGCTGTGTAGTGTTGGAAGGAATATGTAGAATTTCTAAGTTATTAACTTGGGAAAGAACTGAAGTCTACATTTCCAATGAGTCTAGAGATAAATCTTTTTCTTTGGGCAAAACTAATTTGCTGCAGAATTAGGAAGTATCTAGGTTTTTGTTGGTGACTTCCAACTTTCCCTTCAGGTATTTTTAATCCTTTTGTTTGCTGTTGTGTCCTTAAGTTAAGCTCAACTGCAACTCTCCTCCACAAGCACACTTAAGTAGCACTTACCAGCGTCTCCCTTTTCATATCTTGCCCCATCACTCTCTCTTCTGTTTTATTCTTTTCCACTTAGGTCAAATTCTGGAGCATGAGAATGAAAATGGATATTGATTTCTCAACATATGGAGCATTTCACTCCATATTATGCTTTTCAGTATTTATAGAAATATCCACAAAGTGATGTTCTCTCTCAAACTTAACTCTGTGCTTCCCTTTGAATTTTTTTTATTGCCATAGAAACTTTAACACATTTAAAAGTCAATTCATTTATCTCACTCATTTGGCTTGAATAGAGCTCTCCTTTTCTTATTGCTACATTATTTCAATTGCCCGGGATTCAATTGCCTGGTCATCTTTGACATCTTCATTTCACTGGGCATTTAGAACTATGGCATCCTAATTCTTCGTGGAAAACAAAATTGCTTCCTCCTTTTTAGTTCTGACTACTGCTGGCCTAATCAAGGCCAATAATTTATGTTCTAGGTTGTCCTTCCTATGTTGTTCTATATTCCTACCAAATAATGTTCTGGAATGTTACTTTGACCACATTACACATGTACTTTTAAGCACTTAATGGCTTTTCCATTTCCTAGCGGGTAAAATGCTTTCAAGTGAATAATTATTCAAGTAACATGTCTTAAATGCCATTCTCCATACTGTAGAGGGTACAAATGTAATTTAGATGTAGTAACTCAAGAAATTGTCCCGTAGGAATATGAAGATGTGCATAGTTAACTATAATGCTAGATAGAAGGTGATCCAAATCTTGAGAGAGAGAAAGTTATAGTGAATTTTAATGGACTGATGTTTCCCTCTGACTGAGAGTCGGAAAGGCTTGTTAAAGCCAGAGCTAAAAGAATAAATGGGATATAGATGAGAGTGAAATGGGGCAATAGCCTTTGAAAACAGGGAAAATGATAGACTCACACTGAGCCTGGGCACATTTGGGGGATTCAGGTTATGCAGTTTAAACTTACTCTTGCATTGAGGACCTTGCAGATCTTGGGTTAGCCTTCTTTCTGGACTTCACTCCTTCCGTCTCCTTATATACATCCTTTGTTCTAACAAAACTGGCTAATGCTTTATTTGCCAAATGCCTTGACTCCCCCTCCTTCCTGTTTTTGCATTTGCATTTCTGTGAGTAGGCTCTTTCAGATTTTTTCCATAACCCAAATTCAGACTATCAGTTACAGGTCCTGATTCACTTCTGAAGATGTTTAGCGGGTATAAAGTCTGTTTTTAAATTAAATTTGAATGCCTGAATGTGAGGCACACATGCTCTCATTCACCACAGTTCCCTTATTTCTCTTGTCATACTTTTAAAAATGGCTTTTCTTTCCAGTTCCCACCCAGACCTTCATCAGCATTTGAGTTTCTGATAATCTCTATGAACTTGTTCAAATCCTACTGAATTTTTCTCTAATGATTTTCCAGATCACTCTAGCCCATGGGAATGACTTCTGTTTTTAAATTGTTTTCCTTCTCTGAACTTACCATTTTATCCCCTTCATCTGGAAATTATGTACTGTTTTAAAATGTCTGTGGATTTAGTGATTATGTTTGCATAAATATTTGGCTGTTATACCCTGTGTCTTCAGCACTGGTTATGTAGGAACTAGAAATATTTTACAAGTTTTTCATGCTACAAGAATGCCTTACATTTAGCATGAGTACAACGAATATTAGGTTGAACCATATGAAATTGTTGTTTGTGTTGATCCAAATGGTTGAATATTAGCAATTTCAAAGTGCAACATAATAAAAATAAAATTAGATTCTTAAATTTTCAAACTTATATAACTTCCTGAAATGAATTTTTTCATTGTTTGAATAGAAGTTCATTTATTTAGCATCCTTCTTGTGGAAAAATTCCAATAACATTTAATAAAACTTGACCATTATATTCATGAGTTAGAATTTTAAAAACCAGTCCAATGTAAGTATATGAATAATGACCATTATTAACATATTTATAATAGGAACAGTTTAGGGAAAAGGTATTGGCTTAGAATCACTTTATATGTTTTACCTATATATATATATGTATTTTTTTTTTCTCTCCAAGAAATAGAGGTAGATAGATGTAATTGCTTTTGTATTATTGTAGAATCAGTTATCTGAACTTGGTTTTTGATCTGAATGTTACTTCACTTTTTAACCTCAGTTTTCTATTGTGTAGAATAGAAATCATAGTAATATGTCCCTCATAGGTTTGTTGGGATGATCAAATAAGATAATATAGTTTAAGAGGCCAAGGATGGTGCCTAGTGTGTAATAGATGCTTATGTTGGTTTCCTCCCTTTTGATCTCCCAACAGGGATGGTCTTAGGGAGAATGTTGGTGACAAATGAGGGTAATTTATAGTGATCAAGGCTACAGAGAATCTGATATGTAGGACCAATTCATTAGAAAAGACCCTGATGCTGGGAAAGATTGAAGGCAGGATAAGAAGGGGGTGACAGAAGACGAGATAGTTGGATGGCATCACTGACTAAGTGGACATGAGTTTGAGCAAGCTCCAGGAGATGGTGAAGGACAGGGATGCCTGGTGTGCTGCAGTTCATGGGGTCGCGAAAAATCAGGCGTGACTGAGTGGCTGAACAACAAATGTTGCTCATTTGGATTGGTCTGATAAGTCACTCTGGCCTTGTGTTCAACACCTTTACCTCTTTGTTATATTGTGGTCACCTCTGTTTTAGCCAACTCCACGTTATCTTTTTATCTTTGCTGGAACTATCCTCTTCCCTCTGTCTCCTCATGAGGACAGGTCTCCCAGGACTCTGTGCTGCTTTCTCCCTTGTAGCAGGTAACCACAACTGCAGTAAAACACAACCACGTACTTCAGTGTTTATTACCTCCTTCATTAGATTTAAGTCTCCAATGCAGTGACCACATCAGTGAATATGCCACCATCACTGCAAGGCCAAGCATGGTGCCTGGTCCACAGTAGGACAGGGTTCAGTGAATGCTTGCAGAGCCAAAGGCTGACGTCTAGTTAGTGAATGTCTCCATCCAGAGTGCTGTGTGTACAGTCAAGATGGGGGGAGAGTCAGTCAAGTGGTCACCTCATGATAGTTTTCCAGCTGTAAACTGTCTAAAAGAGGACTACTGATTCATGTTTATGGTGCTGGTAGAAAGGAGAGTTTAGCTGAACCAGTGATTGGGTTCTCCTTTTAGAATGATCAGGATTGAGACATATGCAAGTGAATGAACTGAAATTTGGATATATTCTAAAAATATAAATGCTGCTCAGATGACAGCAGCCAAGTTCAGTTGTTGATTGAGATGAGGAAAATTATTTGTTTGTTATGCACATAAACAAGGAAAACTTAATAATCTCGACACAGTACATTTTTTCCCCTCCCTCTACCCTTTCCCCTTTATATCCTTTCTTCCTTTAAATAAATGGGCCCCTAATAGTTTTACCTCCTGTTCTATGTGCTGGTAAGATCTACATGGAGATAGATCTCACCTGTCTCATATGGAGAATGTAGCAGAATGTTTGTATGTGTGCATATATGTCTGTCTATGTGTGTATATATATGTATGTGTGTGGAGACACACACACACAAATGAATGTAATCAGTGCTGTCTTGTCTAAAATAGTAAGGTTTCTAGATGGGTTGTTTGATTCTATATGAGGTTGAGATTATCTTATTTTTAGCACGTAACATTTTGTTCTTCATTTTTTCTCTCAGAAGCTGTTGCTTGGCTATAGTTCTAATAGCAGGATCAGATTTTTCAAGTGGCCAAACCTATTCACATTTCAGTTCAATTCCCCAGAATTCTCATTTTGATTTCTCTGAAAAACAGTAGATTCCGTTGATCTCTGGGCTCTGGACTGCAAATGTGCATTTTCTCAAGCTAAGAGTACTCTCTCCTGGGATGCTGAAGCTACATTAGGGAAACTGAAGACAAAAATTCTTTCTTTGTTCTTGAGTTTTAAATGACTTTACTCTGAAGCTAAAGTCTCCCTTGGCTGGAATATGTAGAACCATTACAGAATTAAGAGGCTAGTAAAATGTACCAGTAGACCCTAATACACTGTGTCAACTGTTCTCTAGGCTCAACTAGGTAGATGAGGCAGGAGCATGGATTAATTTCTGCTTCAGCAGTAAACGCCTTACATGTGCCTAAAGGGATTTTTCATGCTGTCAATGGCTTTCCTGCACACCTCCGACATTATGAGGCCAAGATAATATAGCAAGTGCCATATATGCACTCTAAGGCTTTATCTCAGAAATTCTGTGAGGAGGGACTTGTACCAAGCTTTTCTTATCACTTTTCAATCTTTAAGTCTTTCTTATAACCCGACTTGATTTGAATCTCTCAGGCACATGTAACCAAATAGTCAGATTTTATACTTTTCTTGAAAAGAGATAATGCTCTTTGATTTTTTTATTCTCCTAAATTTCATGTAGCTATGTGTGTATCTGTGTGAGCTTGTTAAAAATAAATATGAAAAAACAAGCCCCAAGGTGAGGTTTTTTTTCCTCCTGATTCTTCATGTAACTGGTGGGTCTTCTTTTTCTTGTCTGGCTATGTGAAGCGGGTGCTGCCAAAATCTTGACAGTGGCATAGAACTCTGACTAATGAGCCTTTGATTACTGTGGATTCTTTGAAGACAGGAAAAGAATCCTTCAACTTCTTATAACTGGAGCTGTTCAAAGTATATTATTTGGCATTGGAAAAGTTATTTGAGAATGTAGATTAAAAAATACATATATACATATACATATATATACATGTATATATATATATATGTGGAAATATATTCAGTGTATGATTGAGTAGAACATTTGCCAGCATAGTGTCTGAAGTATGATCTTATTTTTATCCAATGAGAGGATACTTATATGTGTTTGCATCTGTATGTGCCTACATGTGCATGTCTTGTGGAATATGCATTTCCGTGCTAGTAATGGTTATCTCTGGAGATGGTACTTTGGTTTTTGGAAAACCTTTATAGTAGAAGTAGCTACTGGTAGGTAGTCTTGACTGCTTCATGTCAGGCATCGCTATGCCTTATCTAAATTATTTACTTCTCACATTTTGTAACATTTTGCATATTTTGATGTATAATATATAACATTATACATATTTTAATAAGAAACAAGTAATGTTTAATGAAAATAATAAAAATTAGTGTTTCAGAGTCTTTTTTTCATATTTTTCCAGCTATACTGAAAGTGATATGTATAGTTATCAAATACTTAATTTGAAAAGTTGTGGAATTAGCATTACTTTCATAAAGATCCAAAGTCTATCCCATTTTCTTCTAGTTTAAGGTACCTCTTCATAGATTCAATTTATGGATGTAAAATACCATGGTTCTTTGTAAAAATTAAGATAGTTTTTAGGATCCTGTCACTTTCTATTTATCTCTGCATCTGCCAGTAGTAAATCCTTCCTTGAGTGATAGCCCCCATAGATAATTTGTTGCTACCAAATTAAAGATTAGGTTCTAATATCTAGTTTCTTGTAACCATGAAGATTTAGAATTCAGAATCATGTTTAGTATCATGCTTGGCAATTGGCAGCTCTTTCACGTCCTGTGGTCTAAAATTCAGTGTTCTTGGAGCTATTTAGAAAGCTTCTTAACTGGCTTTAGACATGCATTCAACCCAGATGGTCTCAAGAACACTTTATCCTTCCAAGGCTATACCCTTGGAATGGCTGCTAGAGCAGGAATAGTAGGAATATACATTCCAAGGACGAGTGATGGGGTGAGGAGCCTTGAGTGCCAGAGTCCAGCTTGTAGGTCAACCAGTAGTCATGTTCTCTTGATGAGCTCCTCTAACATGAGTCATTCTGATACATAAGATAACCTGAATGAGTGTAGGAACCATTAGTTGAATAAATGGTATCCCTGGGAAAGCAACCTACAAGTATTCACTACATTTTCCAATATTCAAATTGTTATTCAGCTGTGTATTTTCAGTGCCAGTGGAGAATAAAGGACTCTTACTAGAAAAGTAAATGTTTGTACATTGTATTTATGTCCATCAGTTAAGTTACATGGTCAACTAAGAATCAAACTGAATTTATAGAATATTATCATTTTATTCAGAAAGTTTATGAGTTCTCAGGTTTTTACATATTACAGTTATTCGTATAAATTGAATCCTTATTTATACCTTATGCTACAGGGCAAGTATATAATGAGTGATCCGGTATCATGATGAGCAATATTATATACTTGATTTTCTTGGGATTACCATTAATAACAGCATGAAAGTTAATAAGGTTTAGTTATATATGTATACGCACACTCCCAATATTCAGTTGACTACCAGATATATCTGAACCTTGATATTGCACAGGTATATAAAGTCAGTGATTCTAGATTTATTCTCATTAATTCTGCTACCCCTAGCCCTCTGAATATTTACTATTTTAGGTAGTAGTCCACTGCTTTCCTCCTTTTACCTCCCAACCCAGAAATCTCAAACATTCTTAGTTCCATTCTTCAACTTGTAACTTCTACATTCAGCCAACCATGATTTCTTACTGATGTTTGTACCTATATATTCTAAGATTACTTAAAGGTAACAGATAATCTGTGGATGTCAGTGTGGTGACTAGCACATTTTCACTGTAGATAAGGGCTAGTCTTTTAATTTGAGCATCATAGTTTGGTCGTAATGTGATTGGGAATGACAGGGATTATTGCAAGTTGGATAGTAGCCATGTAAAAGAGCAGATTTCAAGTTTTCAAAATAGTCCAGTATTTAAAGAGGAGCAAGAAATCTGATTCTTTGTGTTAGCTTCTGATTTTTTAAATGTAAGCCTCTAATTTAAGTAAAAAATATACCAGGTATGTTAATATACTTTATAAATCCAGTTTGTACCTTTATACCTGTATATATAGATCATATTAGGTACTACTGTGTTTCATATACATTAAAACTGTTTTTTTTTTTTTAAGTAGTCATTGCTGCTGCTGCTGCTGCTGCTAAGTTCTTCAATTGTGTCCAACTCTGTGTGATTCCATAGACGGCAGCCCACCAGGCTCCCCTGTCCCTGGGATTTTCCAGGCAAGAATACTGGAGTGGGTTGCCATTTCCTTCTCCAATGCATGAAAGTGAAAACTGAAAGTGAAGTCGCTCAGTCGTGTCCGACTTTTGGTGACCCCGTGGACTGTAGCCTACAAGGTTCCTCCGTCCATGGAATTTTTAATGCAAGAGTACTAGAGTGGGTTGCCATTTCCTTCTCCAGGGGATCTTCCTGACCCAGGGATCGAACCCAGGTCTCCCACATTGCAGGCAGACGCTTTACCGTCTGAGCCACCAGGGAAGCCCAAGTAGTCATTAAGGAAATAATTATTTTTCAGAAAAACTGATTTTTTAGATTGATATTTTGAGAATACTGAAAAGGCAAATGTAGAAATAATGCTTTATTTCCTCATATTCTGGAACCATTCTCTAAGACTTCAAACAAACTTCCATAATCCAAATTTATAGCTCTCTGTGTGCTCACTCAGCCCTTTTAGATCTTTTGTTTGTCTTTCCCTTTATCGAGGGAAGAGTTTAGTTTCATTCCTAAAATGGAATGGAAGTTAACTATGTCCCATTGAATTATCTCAGGAGATTCAAAATTTTATAATTTCTTCAGTACATTTTGCCAAAGGAAGTAGACTTCAAAATCTGTAGACTTTTCCTCTTCATTATTTGAAAGATTTTTATTAGCTGAGAAATTAATGCCTTTTGTGACTGTTGATTCTTAAATGACCTTATAAATAATCTTTTAAAAATCTTGAGGTTTCCTGAACAGTTTTAAGGCTCACATGGTCTTGTATTACAATGAATTCTTCCTGATACTGTATTCATTGCACAGCATTTGATGCCTGAAATAAATTGTTACACTTAGGTACAATATACCAAGAGATTTGGTTTTGTTTTGTTTTCTTTCTGGCTTTGCCAGAAAGCCCTAAGACTGCTAAAGGCTAAGAAAATCATAGCTGAAAATTCAGTGGTATCTGTGGGAGCATCAAGGAATAGAAAGGTTAGTGACTGGCAGTTTCCATGGCAACAGCGGAATTTTCGGGCTAGAAAGATGGTAGGTTACACCATCAAATGTGCCAGAGATTGGTCTCCATGACGACAGCACTGTGAATGGGGAAATACATGCTCATGAGATTTTGTTTTAAAAACCTATTGGGTTATTTTAGAAGGAAATCCTTGATAAATCAGTATTTTTTTTCCTATTATGCTTTCCTTAAAAAATATGGTAAAAAAAACAAATTCCATTTGTTCTAATATTTGAGAAAGTGTCATTCTCACTTTCTCTGTATGTTTGTGTTACAGAAGGGGTTATTGACTTACAAATAACTCCTTTGGCAGCATATCTGAAATAGAGAACCCAAAGAATACAGAATTTTCAAATGTATTTACTTTAAAATTTCAACATTTATTTCAGGGAGCAGTGCCTCTAAATGTGAAAATAACTAGTTATTTAAACTTTATGATGTTTCTGAACATAAATCAACCACCAGAGAGCTTTATAACTGATGTATCAAAAAGACAAGATTTATTACACCAGTCATAGAGTAAAAGAATGTTCAGGACTAATTGCTACTCAGGTTCTTCTTATGCGTCAGTTTATAACAGCTCTTGGCAAATTTTCCTTATTGCTGTGTTTTGCAGTCTCTAATGTAAGCACTAGGGAAACGGAATGTGGCGTTAGTGTGTTGTGTACATAATTAAGACCTCGTATACAAAGTGTTAGTGAAGGATCGATTCAACCATAGAAATAAACACTGGCTTTATGCCTAGGGTTTAAAACACTTGGTGAACACATTTTGTTTTCATTTCATGGGCAGATGCTTGTGTAATCAGTTTTTGAGACCTGCTTGGTAAGATTGATTTGTTTGTGTTAGTGAGGAAATGCAAAGTTTACAAAACTGTAAGCAGGGTTGAGGAAAAGCAAAAGAGGCATAGTATCCACCAGGGTGGTACTAGCTGGAAGCAGGTAGGCTATATGGGACAAAAAACAGGTAGTCCAGAACCTGGAGAGAGGAGCTGCTGCCCTTTTGTAGAGGGACAGAGATAACTAACTTGGAGCTGCCTAACAGAGCAGGAGCTGAGAGAGGAAACACCCTGACCGTTCTTGGCACCCTTGTCAATCTCTTGTTGCTGTTTCCCACCAGCTCATCCTAACAGAAGTCAGAAGACAAAAAAGCATAATAGTCTCTCAAAGCCAGGTACCAGCGGCAGAGGACAGGGAAGAGAAGAGTGGAAAATGGATCTGCAGGGACAAACATAAGATATGTAGCACCAGCAGAAAGGAGACATATTTTAAAAGATCAAGAATAAATATTCAGTTCAGTTCAGTTGCTCAGTCATGTCTGACTCTTTGAGACCCCATGAACCGCAGCACGCCAGGCCTCCCTGTCCATCACCAACTCCCGGAGTTTACCCAAACTCATGTTCATTGAGTCGGTGATACCATCCAACCATCTCATCCTCTGTTGTCCCCTTCTCCTCCTGCCCTCAATCTTTCCCAGCATCAGGGTCTTTTCAAATGAGTCAGCTCTTCGCATCAGGTGGCCAAAGTATTGGAGTTTCAGCTTCAACATCAGTTCTTCCAATAAAAAAATTTTAGCTTGATTTAAAAATATCACAAATACATATGTATGTATATATATTAGTTTGGGTTAGTAGTGTTATAAATATTGATGTAAAGTGTTAGAGCAATAACTGTTTTTATGCTCTATGTTTTAAAAAAGCCTATTTTAAAAAATGAATAGTATCAAAAGATATTGACTAAATGTGTTTTTAATATAATGAGTTCTACTTCATCATTGTTGATAATCATTTATCCAATATCCATCTATAATATACAGTATTGTTTGGGGTTTATATAAAGTAAGCAAAGTACTAAAGTCCCCTTTTCTAAAGGTCAGTACTATAGACCTCAAAAGGATTATCAGACACTATTTTCATGTTTATTCTCTAATTTGAGATAATGTATAATATCAACTTTTAGTGAGTTAAGTAAAATGTATATGGTCATTCTGAGTAAAGGTGAAAAGGGAAGTATAAAACATTGTTCTGGTCTTTAAAGAGCTAAAGATTTAATTGAGAAAGAAGAATCCATTTGAGAGACATAAAAGACATTAAACAGACAAAATTTCTATTGCTGTTTTGAGGAATTTTTATTTAATATGTTCAAATAAAAGAAACCAGAATATCACACATTTGGAGGTTCATCTAGTGCTTTTACTAGGTCTGCATAAGGCAAGCATTTTCTATTGCTTCTGCCTTATAGTCTTATAGGTATGATTTTTTTTCTCTCTGACTGTTTAAATTCACTTCTAAATACCATGATACTTAGAGTGAAAAAACGTGAATCCACATCTTGGTTTTACTATTTTCTAGTAGTGTGGTTTAGACTTTTAACATATTGGCTCCTCAGTCACCTTATCTGTGAAATGTGAACTTAGAATAAAATAAAAAATGGAGAGATTTTCCATGTGCAGCGGCCACACAGTAAACACTACAAATAAAGTGGATTTTAGGTTTTTATTTAGTCAGCTAAACACTGTTAGATTTTTATGGAGAATCAAAGAAGTAACTGTTTCAAAGTTTAATTGACTAAAGTTCTCATTGACTTTTCTAGTCCATGACTTGTTTCCCTCTAGGTGAAACAAATAGTTCCTTTCAAGGACTCGGTTTAATAACTGAATCTTTAAAGTGGCTTCACGAATTATACATACTTAGCTTCTTGTTAAATTGTACAAGGATTTTGAGTTCCAAGTCTACAGAAACTGAATTGGTTTTCTTGAATTTAGTGTTTAATGTGGCAATTGTAGACAGTCATGGACAGTAAGAAAGGTAGACATTTGTTTGTGTTCAAACTTGTTAGTGCTTTTGCCTAGTGTCATGGAAACAAAGGCCAGTCTAAACTTTAGACCACAGGACACCATCACTTATAACACCAGAATGACAGCAGTTTATTGAATGCTTACTCGTCAGATACTGTACCAAGTGCTTTACATACATGATTTCACTTAACTTGAATAGAGACCCTGTAATTCCTAGGTCATATGATCCTCATTTTATGGATGAAGAAGCTGGAGTTTTGAGAAACTGAATCACCCTGTACAAGGCTGTGTAGGTAATAAATGACAGAAGTAGAATTTAAAATAAAGTCAGACACTAAATTGATGTTCTTAACCAAAACCACAATTTCAAATACTTAATTGTGTTAAATGACATGAATTTGTTTATCCATCCATTCATTCATTTACCCAACTGTTGCCTGTGTCACAGTATACTGTAATTGTTTTTTCTCTTCTCTCTCCTGTGGGTCTGTCAGCACTATGAGGTCAAGTTCAGGTGGAGAGGAGGTGCTCGAAAACTATAGAATCACCCCGCATTTACCGAACCCAGGACCTTCTCTTAGTGAAGAGGAGACGAATAGGAAGGATGAGGAACCTAGAAAGGACACTTAATAATGCTCCTGTCTGAAAACTAAAGCCATTCTAACATTAGAGGAAACCCTGTAATATAATGAATTGTGTGGGCTCTGAAGTAGGCATATTCACGTTTGCATCTTAATTTGCTAGTTGCAGTGAATTTGCTTGTTTCTGTGAGCCTCAGTTTCCTTACCTGTAGGTTGCTGTTAATAGTGGCTACATCATTAATTGTCATGAATACTTGTATGCTGATAACAAATATTAACATTTAATAATAAGAGGAATACTTTAGTGCCATCTGTTTGTCAATTTAGTCAGAAAATTTTTTTTAAACTTTGAAATTGGCAGTTGCCTGAAGTCCCACTTAATCACTGAAAGAATTAAATGACACACGAGGCCTTATCTAGTCATTGAAATAGCCAGGTTTTGACTTGACCCATACTTAGGGGACTCTTCCTTCCTCCTACTTGTGATCTCCAGGGATGTACTCACCTGCTGTCTTCTACTTCTGTGGTTTTGATAATATTCATCCTATGTCTTAGAGATATCAAGGGAACATTTCAAGCAAAGATGGGCATGATAAACGACAGAAATGGTAAGGACCTAACAGAAGCAGAAGAGATTAAGAAGAGGCAAAAATACACAGAAGAGCTAAACAGAAAACATCTCAATGACCCAGATAATCATGATGGTGTGGGTGGTCACTCACCTAGGGCCAGACATCCTGGAGTGTGAAGTCAAGTGGGCCTTAGAAAGCATTATTACAAACAAAGCTAGTGGAGGTGATGCAATTCCAGCTGAGCTATATAAAATCCTAAAAGATGATGCTGTTAAAATGCTGCACTCAATATACCACCAAATTTGGAAAGCTTGTCTGTGGCCACAGGACTGGAAAAGGTCCGTTTTCATTCTAATCCCAAAGAAGATCAAGGTCAAAAAAATGTTCAAACTACCATACAGTTGTGCTACTTTCACATGCTAGTAAGGCTATGCCCCAAATCCTTCAAGCTAAGCTTCAGCAGTATGTGACTGAGAACTTTCAGATGTACCAGCTAGGTTTAGAAAAGGCAGAGGAACCAGAGATCAAATTGCCAGCACTTGCTGGATCTTAGAGAAAGCAAGGGAATTTAAAAAAAAATTTACTTATGCTTTATTGACTACATAAAATGTCTTTGTGTGCATCACAACAAATGTGGAAAATTCTTAAAGAGATGGGAATACCAGGCCACCTTACCTGTCTCCTGAGAAACTTGTGTGCAGGTCAAGAAGCAACAGTTAGAACTTTACATGAACAACTGACTGGTTCAGAATTGGGAAAGGAGTACGACAAGGCTGAATATTGTCACTCTGTTTATTTAACTTATATGCAGAGTACATCATGCATTAACACCACTGATTCAATGGACACGAATTTGGGCAAACGCTGGGAGTTGGTGAGGCACAGGGAATCCTGGGGTGCTGCAGTACATGGGGTTGCAAAGAGTTGGACATGACCTGGTAACTAAACGACAATAGTATCATCCAAAATACTGGACTGATGAATCACAGGCTGTAATCAAGATTGCAGGGAGAAATATCAACAACCTCAGATATGCAGATGATACCACTCTAATGGCAGAAAGAGAAGAGGAACTAAAGAGCCTCTTGATGAGGTGAAAGAGAAGAGTGAAAAATCTGGCTTAAAACTCAATATTAAAAAAACTAAGATCATGGCATCAGGTCCCATCACTTCCTGGCAAATAGAAGGGAAAAAAGTAGAAGCAGTGACAGATTTTGTTTTATTGGGCTCCAAAATCACTGCGGATGGTGACTGCAGCCAGAAAATTAAAAGACTTGCTCCTTGGAAGAAAAGCTATGACAAATCTAGACAGTGTATTAAAAATCAGAGACATCACTTTGTTGACAAAAGTCCATATAGTCAAAGATATGGTTTTTCCAGTAGTCATGTGTGGATGTGAGAGTTGAACCATAAAGAAGGCTAAGTGCTGAAGAACTGATGCTTTGGAATTGTGGTGCTGATGCAAGGACTGATGCTGAAGCTGCACCTCCAATATTTTGGCCATTTGATATGAAGAGCCAACTCATTGAAAGAGATCCTGATGTTGGGAAAGATTGAAGACAAAAGGAGAAGAGGGGGGCAGAGGATGAGATAGTTAGATAGCATCACCAAATCAATGGACATGAATTTGATCAATCTCCAGGGGATAGTGAAGGACAGGGAAGCCTGGTGTGCTTCAGTCCATGGGGTTGCAAAGATTTAGACATGAGTTAGTGGCTGAACAGGGCTTCCCTGGTGGCTCAGAGGTTAAAGTGTATGACTACAATGCAGGAGACCTGAGTTCAATCCCTGGGTCAGGAAGATCCCCTGGAGAAGGGAATGGCAACCCACTCCAGTATTCTTGCCTGGAGAATCCCATGAAGGGAGGAGCCTTGTAGGCTACAGTCCCTGGGGTTGCAAAGAGTCGGACACGACTGAGCTACTTCACTTAGTGGCTGAACATTGACATTATATGTCTGGGACGATCTTTTCTCTTCCCCCATCTGACTGTCACTAGCTTTTTAAGATTTAATTCCAACTTTCATTCTTCTAAAAATTATTCTCTATCCTCTAGTGTTTATTGATGATTGAGTATTCTAGCCTCTACCACATGATACAACAATGTTTTATTCTGTCTTAGGTCATCTGGTATCATTTCATATGTGTGAGGATTATGGGCAGTGACTGTTGTCTTATTATTTCTTAAATATAGTCATAGTTGGCCCTTATTTCAACTTGGGAACTGACCTGACTCTGCTTTTTTAAATCTGTGTGTGTAATGTCCTTCCAGTGGTTACAAGTTGTTCTTGTTCTTCATTCTTCAGTCTTATACTTCCTAGTACATAAGGGCCAGTTGCATAAGTTCTTCCCTAGGAAGCTTTAAGAAGTTCTGAGTCAAGATGCTGAGTGCTTCAGAATCTTCTTGGCCAAAGATCAGAGGAGTACATTCTCCTAGTCAGGTCTTAAGTTGCTGCTACTGCTAAGTCGCATCAGTTGTGTCCGACTCTGTGCGACCCCATAGACGGCAGCCCAACAGGCTCCTCTGTCCCTGGGAGACTCCAGGCAAGAATACTGGAGTGGGTTGCCATTTCGTTCTCCAATGCATAAAACTGAAAAGTGAAAGTGAAGTTGTTCAGTCGTGTCTGATTCTTAGAGACCCCATGGACTGCAGCCTACCAGGCTCCTCCATCCATGGGATCCTTCAGGCAAGAGTATTGGAGTGTGGTACCATTGCCTTCTCCATTAAGTTACTAGGTAAGTCTTATTTATGATGTAGTGGGTGAAAGATTTAGAAATCCAAGAGATAAAACTCTGTAAAAATGGATTTTTTAAATACAATCACTTTTATTTTCTATGTAATATAATGTTAAATAAATATAATCAGATACAGGCCATACTGGCTTCTTCAGTTCAGTTGCTCAGTCGTGTCCGACTCTTTGCGACCCCATGAATTGCAGCATGCCAGGCCTCCCTGTCCATCACCAACTCCCGGAGTTCACTCAAACTCACTTCCATCGAGTCGGTGATGCCATCCAGGCATCTCATCATCTGTTGTCCCCTTCTCCTCCTGCCCCCAATCCCTCCCAGCATCAGAGTCTTTTCCAATGAGCCAACTCTTCACATGAGGTTGCCAAAGTACTGGAGTTTCAGCTTTAGCATCAGTCCTTCCAGAGAACACCCAGGACTGATCTCCTATAGAATGGACTGGTTGGATCTCCTTGCAGTCCAAGGGACTCTCAAGAGTCTTCTCCAACACCACAGTTCAAAAGCATCAATTCTTCAGCGCTCAGCTTCCTTCACAGTCCAACTCTCCTATCCATACATGACCACTGGAAAAACCATAGCCTTGACTAGACGAACCTTTGTTGGCAAACTAATGTCTATGCTTTTCAATATGCTATCTAGGTTGGTCATAACTTTTCTTCCAAGGAGTAAGCGTCTTTAAATTTCATGGCTGCAGTCACCATCTGCAGTGATTTTGGACCTCCCAAAATTAAAGTCTGACACTGTTTCCACTGTTTCGCCATCTATTTCCCGTGGAGTGATGGGACCAGATGCCATGGTCTTAGTTTCTGAATGTTGAGCTTTAAGCCAACTTTTTCACTCTCCTCTTTTACTTTCATCAAGAGGCTTTTTAGTTCCTCTTCGCTTTCTGCCATAAGGGTGGTGTCATCTGCATATCTGAAGTTATTGATATTTCTCCTGGCAATCTTGATTCCAGCTTGTGCTTCTTCAAGCCCAGCGTTTATCATGATGTACTCTGCATATAAGTTAAATAAGCAGGGTGATAATATACAGCCTTGACGTACTCCTTTTCCTATTTGGAAGCAGTCTGTTGTTCCATGTCCAGTTCTAACTGTTGCTTCCTGACCTGCATATAGGTCTTTCAAGAGGCAGGTCAGGTGGTCTGGTATTCCCATCTCTTTCAGAATTTTCCACAGTTTATTGTGATCCACACAGTCAAAGGCTTTGGCATAGTCAGTAAAGCAGAAATAGATGTTTCTCTGGAACTCTCTTGCTTTTTCCATGATCTAGTGGATGTTGGCAATTTGATCTCTGGTTCCTCTACCTTTTCAAAACCAGCTTGAACATCTGGTAGTTCATGGTTCACGTGTTGCTGAAGCCTGGCTTGGAGAATTTTGAGCACTACTTTACTAGCGTGTAAGATGAGTGCAATTGTGTGGTAGTTTGAGCATTCTTTGGCACTGCCTTTCTTTGGGATTGGAATGAAAACTGACCTTTTCCAGTCCTGTGGCCACTGCTGAGTTCTCCAAATTTGCTGGCATATTGAGTGCAGCACTTTCACAGCATCATCTTTCAGGATTTGAAATAGCTCAACTGGAATTCCATCACCTCCACTAGCTTTGTTCATAGTGATGCTTTCTAAGGCCCACTTGACTTCACATTCCAGGATGTCTGGCTCTAGGTGAGTGATCACGCCATCGTGATTATCTGGGTTGTGAAGATCTTTTTTGTACAGTTCTTCTGTGTATTCTTGCCACCTCTTCTTAATATCTTCCTGCTTCTGTTAGGTCCATACCATTTCTGTCCTTTATCGAGCCCATCTTTGCATGAAATGTTCCCTTGGTATCTCTAATTTTCTTGAGAAGATCTTTAGTCTTTCCCATTCTGTTGTTTTTCTCTATTTCTTTGCATTGATTGCTGAGGAAGGCTTTCTTATCTCTTCTTGCTCTTCTTTGGAACTCTGCATTCAGATGCTTATATCTTTCCTTTTCTCCTTTGCTTTTCACTTCTCTTCTTTTCACAGCTATTTGTTCGGCCTCCTCATATAGCCATTTTGCTCTTTTGCATTTCTTTTCCATGGGGATGGTCTTGATCCCTGTCTCCTGTACAGTGTCATGAACCTCAGTCCATATTTTATCAGGCATTCTATCTATCAGATCTAGTCCCTTAAATCTATTTCTCACTTCCACTGTATAATCATAGGGGATTTGATTTAACTCATACCTGAATGGTCTAGTGGTTTTCCCTACTTTCTTCAATTTCAGTCTGAATTTGGCAATAAGCAGTTCATGATCTGAGCCACAGTCAGCTCCTGGTCTTGTTTTTGTTGACTGTATAGAGCTTCTCCATCTTTGGCTGCAAAAAATATAATCAGTCTGATTTCGGTATTGACCATCTGGTGATGTCCATGTGTAGAATCTTCTCTTGTGTTGTTGGAAGGGTGTATTTGCTATGACCAGTGCGTTCTCTTGGCAAAACTCTATTAGCCTTTTCCCTGCTTCATTCCATATTCCAAGGCCAAATTTCTCTGTTACTCCACGTGTTTCTTGACTTCCTATTTTTGCATTCCAGTCCCTTATAATGAAAAGGACATCTTTTTTGGGTGTTAGTTCTAAAAGGTCTTGTAGATCTTCATAAAACCGTTCAACTTCAGCTTCTTCAACATTACTGGTTGGGGCATAGACTTGGATTACTGTGATATTGAATGGTTTGCCTTGGAAATGAACAGAGATCATTCTGTGGTTTTTGAGACTGCATCCAAGTACTGCATTTCGGACTCTTCTGTTGGCCATGATGGCTACTCTATTTATTCTAAGGGATTCCTGCCCACAGTAGTGTATATAATGGCCATCTGAGTTAAATTCACCCATTCCTGTCCATCTCAGTTTGCTGATTCCTAGAATGTTGATGTTCACTCTTGTCTTCTCCTGTTTGACTACTTCCACTTTGCTTTGATTCATGGACCTAAAATTCCCGTTCCTATGCAATATTGCTCTTTACAGCATCGGACCTTGCTTCTATCACCAGTCACTTCCACAACTGGGTATTGTTTTTGCTTTGGCTCCATCCCTTCATTCTTTCTGGAGTTATTTCTCCACTGATCTCCAGTAGCATATTGGGCACCTACTGACCTGGGGACTTCCTCTTTCAGTATCCTATCATTTTGCTTTTTCACACTGTTCATGGGGTTCTCAAGGCAAGAATACTGAAGTGGTTTGCTATTCCCATCTCCAGTGGATCACAGTCAGACCTCTCCACCATGACCCACCCGTCTTGGGTGGCTCCACACGGCATAGCTTAGTTTCATTGAGTTAGACCGGCTGTGGTCCGTGTGATCAGATTGACTATTTTTCTGTGATTATGGTTTCAGTGTGTCTGCCCTCTGATGCCCTCTTGCAACACGTACCATCTTACTTGCGTTTCTCTTACCTTGGACTGGCTTCTTAGCTCTTTGCTAATGAGGGTTCTTCCCCTGGGAAAAATTGTCTTCCTTAGGAGGGATGCTTTAGGGAGACTGATGTATGTCTGGTTCAGCCCAGTGGATTGAAGTTGATTACTGCTTCTCCAGGGTCAAAATGACCTACCTCCCTCCTTAGAAAATGAAATGATTGACAAAGATGAAACAATTTGAGCTTATCTGTTCTTAATTTTGGTACTGAGAGTTGGGATTCCTTGACTTCTAGTTAATAATACTGATATTGCAAAGTCACAAGCATGCATAATTTCTCATAATGCAGGACATGGTTTAAATGTTTACATACCGTTTCATATGTTTGTTCTTTTCTGTATTGTATGTATTATCCTTTGGGATTGGAATGGCCAAGGACTTGCTCTGTTAAGCACAAAGAACATCACTGACATTTTATAAGTGTGTCTTTCCCTTGAAAGGAGAATTTGCCTAGATAGATCTTAATAACCAAGAAGACCACTGCACATTGAGGGAAAGCTACAATCCCTTTGAATTATTGGAGTGTTGAACACTAACATTTTAAATCAAGATTGTACGTCTTGAATCTGCACATTTTAGTAAATTGCCTATGTTGAAGGATTGTAAAAGCAGTGAAAATTCATATATGCCTTTTTAAACCTGAGCAACCATTATTTTTCCCTAGGAAAATTGATAATTTAAATTGATGATTGTTCCAAATAATGCTCTTTAATACTTTGTCTCTTTCATAAGACCTACTTGAATAATGAAGGTCCATTCTATCATGGCATAAAGATATGATTAAGCATTTATATCATTTATATTTTCTTATTAATATGCCACTTGATGTTTTACATTTATCTAAAGTTAAAATATTTAGGTACTATATGATAAAGAAATGGAAATATCTAATTTCCATGTCAAGTGAAAGTAGTTATAAATTTCTGATGCAATACTGTACCTAAAAAAAAAATAATGTACCTCAAATAGAATTTAAAAATAAGATAACGCATTTTTGCTACTTAAAATTTATGCTCCTTTGATATTTATATCTTCATATTCTTATGACAAAGCAATTCTTTTTTTCAATTGCTGGACTTTTAAGAACAAAGTTGCATTAAATTATATTATTGACTGTTTCAGTGATAGTTGTACCCATTATATATTATTATTCAGGAATAGGTAATTCTTTAATAGTATCTAAAGTAAAGGTTGGACATGCCTAGGTCCTAGAAAAGGGAATTTTTTTGGACAAAAAATTCATTAAAATTTCACTTCAATGATATTTAAAGATATTCACTCAAAAGGGCATTGTTATAGTCTAACGTTTTGTTAATTTGAATAGTGACAACATAGAAACATCCCCCAAAGGTTTCAGAGGGCAGCAAGAGGAAGCATCTCTGTGTGAAAATACAAGGGAGAACTAAGTTGGAGTCTTATATCCTCAGGACCAGGTACAGTGTCTGTGACTTACTAGGTATTCAGTAAGTTTTTGACTGAATAGCATTTGCGTTTTGCCCAAATCAAAAAAATTATGGCAAAGGTTTCCAGTGCCTTGGATAGCTCTAACTATAGAATTATTAAATAAAGGATATTATAGATAAAACTGCCATAAACATTTTTGCTAAATAGTTTCTTAAAATATTTGTACCACTTTATAAGTATTTCTATCAGCTTGTGCTGTTTGTGTTCAGTTGCTCAGTTGTGTCTGACTCTGTGACCTCACGCACTGTAATCCACCAAGCTCCTCTGCTTATGGAATTTCCCAGGCAAGAATACTGGAGTGGGTTGCCATTTCCTACTCCAGGGGATTTTCCTGACCCAGGGATCAAACCTGCATTTCTTGTGTCTGCTGCATTGGCAGGTAGATTCTTTGCCACTGTATCACCTGGTGTCAGTGGTGTGCCTAAATTCTAGCTGTTCCATTTTCTTGCCACTAAATGGTATTTTCAGTTTTTCCCATGTTAGCCATTTCAGTCTGTGAGCAGGGGTATCTATTGTGTTTTAGCTTATAGCACCCTGTTGCTTAGATTTAGGCCTATATGCCTATCTTTTTTGAAGTTCTTGTTTCAAATCTTTTGTTCTTATTTCTATAGGATTGTCTTTATTTTTGATTTGCATTATTCATGTATTCTGGATATGAGTCATTTAGACATACATATGGCAAGTATGTTCTCCTACTCTGAAACTTTTCTATTTTTCGAATAGTGTCACTTGGCAATCCAAATGCCCATTAATAATGGAATGGATACATATATTGTTGTAATTTCATAAACTGAATATAATTTAGATTATATAGCAGTTTTAAAAATAGGCTACTGTACATGGGCAACATAGGTGTATCTCACAGATTAATGTTAAGTGAATAGACTAGTAATGTCTTATTTTTATATCTAGATGCTGTTCACCTAAATGTTGATTGTGTTGGTGTGTTTACTTAGTAAAATATTTTATACACTAATAATTTGTATACTTTTAGTATATATGTATGGTGGCTCATATATGGTGACTTCCCTGGTGGCTCAGCAGTAAAGAATCTGCCTGTAATGCACGAGACGTGGGTTCAATCCCTGGGTCAAGAAGATCCCCTGGAGGAGGGCATGGCAACCCATTCCTGTATTCTTGCCTGGAGAATCCCATGGACAGAGGAGCCTTGTGGCTACCTTCCATAGGGTCACAAAGAGTCCGACATGACTGAAACACTTGAGCATGCACGCATGCTGTAATATATGTATACTTTATCTATATATATCTGATACTTCAATAAAAACTTTACATAAAAGAGAGATTGACTAATCCCACTTATAGAAGGATAATGTGTCTAAAATAGAAACTCTTTAACAGAAGATGAAACATAATGGGCATGGTAATTTACTATAAATCTATCTTGTGATGTATTGATTCAGGTCAAGGTCATATTAAAATTTTGGCTATTGAATACAAGCAATTTAATAGAGCCAACAATGATGTTTCATGTTAAGTTTAAACTTGAGATTTGGTTTAAAGAAACTTAGATAAGAGCCTTCATATGACTGTTTCCTCCTTCTTGTCAAATGACTCGGATGATTATCTTTGAATAGTGGTTTAATACTCCATCTCTGGATAGTGGTCAATAGTCCATCTCTCAGGTTAAAGAATAGTTAGAAGGTTTTAATGCCCATATGTCTAAAGTTTATTATAATAATGTTACCAAAATAGCTTTGGCTAATAGGACTTTCTAATAGATAGCCATTATGTTTAAATATTTTTTTCCATATGAAGCAATATAGCAGGGTGAAAATTTAAAAAATTGGCATCTTCAAAAAGTCGTTTGAAACTTGTTTCTGTCATTTATCAGTTCTTCTCATTTGTGTGATTTCCTTAAGTTTTGAGCCATTTTTTAATTGGGTACTGAGAGAAACACTTTTATAGCAAATAGTAGGTACATGATAATTGGTAGCTATTATGCAGTTCTGAATTTTAAATTACACTCTATGAAAGAATTTTAATTGCAGTGATATAGATGAAAATTACATTTTATAAATAGCATTGAAAATAAAAAATACTTTCAAATTTAACTGAAATATTGAGCGTAAATATAAATTTTTAATTCACACTTCACTGTGGCTTATGAATAGAAACACAGAGTTATAAAATTTTTAATTTTCTTAGCATGTTATTAAATTAGAATAACCTTGATTATAAATCGTATTACCTATTTTTGATGATTAGAACCTGGATGTATGTGTTTAATTTGGTGAAAAGGAGTTACAATTCTAATTTGATGATGATGATAAAATAGCAAGCAATTATTGAGCCCTTACTACACGGCAGGCACTGTCTTATTAGTTTTATATACATTTTTGTGTTTAATCCTAACAACTTGGAAAAGATAGAACATTTAGATAACTGTTATACTGACAAGGAAAGAGAAAGTTTAATACAGCATTTAAAACATGCTACAAATACAAAACTCTTGGAAAATTACTAGTTATGTAGCTGTTTACTAACAATTATGAAACAATGTTGTAGATTTTAAATCTTACATTTATATATTTAAATAGATAAAGAAGTTTCATGTAAATCAAGTGGAGGGTAGACTTGTTTTCTCAAAGTTATGAGAATTGGCCTTAAAATTCTATATTGTATTTACATTACTCTATGTACTACATTATTCTATATAATATGTAGTATACATATTACTTAGATTATATTCTATGTTATATAATCCTAAATGAAAATGAGACATAAAAGTTTATTTTTTCCAGATTTCATTTAAGTTAATTCAGATTTCGGAATATAACTCCCTCACCTTTACCACTCAATGTTGGAAATGATTATCTATGAGTTAGAGGAAAGAGATTGAAGTCTTGTCAGGAAGTATCTGGTTACATAATTAAAAATTTTTTTTAATTGATTAATGTTTAATTGAAGGATAGTTGCTTTACAGAATTTTGCTGTTTTCTGTTAAACCTCAACATGAATCAGCCCTAGGTATACATATATCCCCTCCCTTTTGAAACTCCTTCCCATCTCCCTCCCTATCCCACCCCCCCTAGATTGATACAGAGCCCCTGTTTGAGTTTCCTGAGCCATACAGCAAGTTCCCATTGGCTATCTATTTTATATATGGTAATGTAAGTTTCCATGTTACTCTTTCCATACATCTCACTCTCTCCTCCCCTTTCTCCTGTCCATAAGTCTATTCTCTATGTCTGTTTCTCCACTGCTGCCCTGTAAATAAATTCTTCAGTACCATTTTTCTAGATTCCATATACATGTGTTAGAATATGATATTTATCTTTCTCTTTCTGACTTACTTCACTCTGTTTAATAAGCTCTAGGTACATCCACCTCTTCAGAACTGACTCAAAGGCATTCCTTTTTATGGCTGAGTAATATTCCATTGTATATATGTACCACAACTTCTTTACCATTTGCTATTGTAAATAGTGTTGCAAAGAACAATGTGATGCATGTGTCTTTTTCAGTTTTGGTTTCCTTGGGGTATATGCCTAGGAATGGGATTGCTGAGTCATATGCTGGTTTTATTCCTAGTTTTTTAAGGAATCTCCATACTGTCTTCCATAGTGGCTGTATCAATTTACATTCCCACTGACAGTGCAAAAGCATATCCTTTTCTCCACACCCTCTCCAGTATTTATTGTTTGTAGACTTTTTGATGATGGCCATTCTGACCAGTGTGAGGTGATATCTCATTGTAGTTTTCATTTGCATTTCTTTGATAATGAGGGGCATTGATCAACTTCTCATGTGTTTGTTAGCCATCTGTATGTCTTCTTTAGAGAAATGACTGTTTAGGTCTTTTCCCCACTGTTTGATTGGGTTGCTTGTTTTTCTGACATTGAGTTGTATGAGCTGCTTGTAGATTTTGGAAATTAATCCTTTGTCAGTTGTTTTACTCAGAGAAGGCAATGGCAACCCACTCCAGTACTCTTGCCTGGAAAATCCCATGGACGGAGGAGCCTCGTAGGCTGCAGTCCATGGGGTCGCTAAGAGTCGGACACAACTGACTTCACTTTCACTTTTCACTTTCATGTACTGGAGAAGGAAATGGCAACCCACTCCAGTGTTCCTGCCTGGAGACTCCCAGGGACGGGGGAGCCTGGTGGGTTACCGTCTATGGAGTCGCACAGAGTTGGACATGACTGAAGTGACTTAGCAGCAGCAGCAGCAGCAGTTGTTTTACTTGCTATTATTTTCTCCCACTCTGAGGGTTGTCTTTTGACCTTGCTTATAGTTTCCTTTGCTGTGCAAAAGCTTTTAAGTTTAATCAGGTCCCACTTGTTTACTTTTGTTTTTATTTCCATTACCCTAGGAGGTGGGTCATAGAGGATCTTGCTTTGATTTATGTCATCAAGTGTTCTGCCTATGTTTTCCTCTAAGAGTTTTATAGTTTCTGGTCTTACATTTAGATCTTTAATCCATTTTGAGTTTATCTTTGTGTATGGTATTAGGAAGTATTCTAATTTTATTCTTTTACATGTAGCTGTCCAGTTTTCCCAGCACCATTTATTAAAGAGGCTGTCTTTGCCCCATTGTGTATTCTTGCCTCCTTTGTGAAAAATAAGCTACCCACAGGTGCATGGGTTTTTTTCCTGGGCTTTCTATCTTGTTCCATTGGTCTACATTTCTGTTTTTGTGATAGTGCCATACTCTTTTATTGACTGTAGCTTTGTAGTATAATCTGAAGTCAGGACGGTTGAGTCCTCCAGGTCCACTCTTCTTTTGCAAGACTACTTTGGCTATTTGGGGTCTTTTGTGTTTCCATATGAATTGTGAAATTTTTTGTTCTAGTTCTGTGAAAAGTACCATTGGTAATTTGATAGAGATTGCTTTGAATCTGTACATTGTGTTTGGAAGTATAGTCGTTTTCACAATATTGATTCTTCCTACCCAGGAACATAGAGTATCTCTCCATCTGTTTATGTTGTCTTTGATTTCTTTCATCAGTGTCTTATAATTTTCTGTGTATAGTTCTTTTGTCTCTTTAGGAAAGTTTATTCCTAGATATTTAATTCTTTTTGTTTCTCTGTTAACTAATTCTTAATTTCTCTTTCTGATTTTTCATTGTTAGTATACAGAAATGTAAGTGATTCCTGTGTATTGATTTTATATCCTGCAACTTTGCTAAATTCATTGATTAGCTCTAGTAAGTTTCTGATACTTTCTTTAGAGTTTTCTATGTACAGTATCTGGAGAAGGCAATGGAAACCCACTCTAGTACTCTTGCCTGGAAAATCCCATGGACAGAGGAGCCTGGGAGACTACAATCCATGGGGTCGCGAAGAGTCGGACATGACAGAGCAACTTCACTTTCAAATTTTCACTTTCATGCATTGGAGAAGGAAATGGCAACCCACTCCAGTATTCTTGCCTGGAGAATCCCAGGGACAGAGGAGCCTGGTGGGCTGCCGTCTATGGGGTTGCACAGAGTCACCACACGACTGACGGGATTTAGCAGCAGCAGCAGTAGCATGTACAGTATCATGTCATCTGCAAACAGTGAGAGCTTTACTTCTTTTTCTATCTGGATTCCTTTTTTTCCTTTTTCTTCTCTGATTGCTGTATGTAGGATTCCTAACTACATTGAATAATAGTGGTGAAAGTGGACAGCCTTGTCTTGTTCCTGACCTTAGGGGGAATGCTTTAAGTTTTTCACCACTGAGAATAATGTTTGCTGTAGGCTTATCATGTATGTCCTTTACTATATTGAGGTCGGTTCCTTCTATGCTCATTTTTTGAAGAGTTTTCATCATAAATGGTTGCTGAATGTTGTCAAAGGCTTTTTCTGCATCTATTGAGATTATCATATGGTTTTTATCTTTCAATTTGTTAATATGGTGTATCACATTGATTGATTTGTGTATATTGAAGAATCCTTGCATCCCTGGAATAAACCCCACTTGATCATGGTGTATGAGCTTTTTGATGTGTTGCTGAATTCTGTTTGCTAAATTTTGTTGAGCATTTTTGCATCTATATTCATCTGTGATATTGGCCTGTAGTTTTCTTTTTTCATGTTGTCTTTGTCTGGTTTTGGAATCAGGGTGATTGTGACCTTGTAGAATGAGTTTGGAAGTGTTCCTTCCTCTGCAATTTTTTGAAAGAGTTTTAGAAGGATAGGCATTAGCTCTTCTCTAAATGTTTTTTATAATTCTCCTGTGAAGCCATCTGGTCCTTTGTTTTTGGGGAGATTTTTGATCACAGCTTCAATTTCAGTGCTTGTAATGGGTGGTTCATAATTTTTGTTTCTTCCTGGTTCAGTCTTGAAAGATTGAACTTTTCCGAGAATCTGTTCATTTCTTCCAGATTATCCATTTTATTGCCATAGAGTTCATAATATTCTCTTATAAACCTTTGTATTTCTGCACTGTCTGTTGTAACCTCTCCTTTTTCATTTCTAATTTGGCGATTTGATTCTTCTCTCTTTTTTTTCTTGATGAGTCTGGCTAAAGGTTTGTCAATTTTGTTTATCTTCTCAAAGGGCCAGCTTTTAGTTTTACTAATCTTTATTATTGTTTCTTTCATTTCTTTTTCATTTATTTCTGCTCGGATCTTTATGATTTCTTTCCTTCTACTACTTTTTTCCCCTTCTTTTTCCAGTTGTTTTAGGTGTAATGTTTGGTTGTCTAGTCAGTGTTTTCCTTGTTTCTTCAGGTAGGATTGTGTTGCTACAAACTTTCCTCTTAGAACTGCTTTTGCTGCATCCCATAAGTTTTGAGTTGTCATGTTTTCATTGTCATTTGTTTCTAGAAATTTTTTTATTTCCCTTTTGATTTCTTCAGTAACCTATTGGTTATTTAGAAACAAACTGTTTAATTTCCATGTGTTTATAGTTTTTACAGTTTTTTTCTTGTAATTGATATCTAGTCTCATAGCATTGTGGTTGGAGAACATGCTTGATGTGATTTCAGTTTTCTTAAATTTACTGAGGTTTGATTTATGACCCAAGATGTGGTCTATCCTGGAGAATGTTCCATGTGTACTTGAGAAGAAAGTGTATTCTGCATTTGGATGGAATGTCCTGAAGATATCAATGAGATCCATCTCATCTGATGTATTACTTAAGACTTGTGTTTCCTTATTAATTTTCTGTTTTGATGATCTGTCCATTGGTGTGAGTGGGGTGTTAAAGTCTCCTACTATTATTATGTTACTGTCAATTTCTCCTTTTATGTATGTTAGTGTTTGTCTTATGTATTGAGGTGCTCCTATGTTGGGTGCATAGATATTTAGACTTGTTATGTCTTCCTCTTGGATTGATCCCTTGATCATTATGTTGTGCCCTTCCTTATCTCTTGTAATCTTCTTTATTTTAAGGTCTATTTTATCTGTTATGAGGATTGCTACTCCAGCTTTTTTTTTGCTTCCTATTTGCATGGAGTATATTTTTCCATCCTCTCAGTTTTAGTCTATATGTATCTTTAGGTCTGAAGTAGGTTTCTTGTAGACAGCATATACATGCATCTTGTTTTTGTGTCCATTCAGCCAATCTGTGTCTTTTGGTTGGATCATTTAGTCCTTTTACATTTACAGTAATTATTGATAGATATGTTCCTATTGCCATTTTCTTTATTGTTTGGGGTTGATTTTGTAGATCTTTTTCTTTTCTTGTATTTCTTGACTATATAAGTCCCTTTAACATTTGTTGTAAAGCTGGTTTGGTGATACTGAATTTTCTTTTGCTTGTCTGAAAAGCTTTTTATTTCTCCATTAATTTTGAATGAGATCCTTGCTGGGTAATCTTGGTTGTAGATTCTTCCTTTCGATATTTTAAATGTATCCTGCCATTTCCTTGTGGCCTGCAGAGTTTCTGCTGAAAGATCAGCTGTTAAATGTATGGGGTTGCCCTTGTATATTACTTGTTGCTTCTCCCTTGCTGCTTTTAATATTCTTTCTTTGTGTTTAGTCTTTGTTAGTTTGATTAGTATGTGTCTTGGCATGTTTCTCCTTGGTTTTATCCTGTATGGGATTCTTTGCACCTCTTGGTCTTGATTGACTATTTCGTTTTCCATGTTGGGAAAATTTTCCACTGTAATCTCTTCAAAAATTTTCTCATACCCTTTCTTTTTCTCTTATTCTTCTGGGACCCCTTTGAATGTTGGTGCATTTGATATTGTCCCAGAGGTATCTGAGACTGTCCTCAGTTCTTTTCATTCTTTTTACTTTATTCTGCTCTTCAAAAGTCATTTCCACCATTTTATCTTCCTGCTCACTGATTCATTTTTCTGTTTCAAATATTCTGCTATTGATTCCTTCTAGAGTATTTTTAATTTCAGTAATTGTGTTGTTTGTCTCTGTATGTTTATTCTTTAATTCTTCTAGGTCTTTGTTAATTGATTCTTGCATTTTCTCCATTTGTTTTCAAGGTTTTTGATCATCTTTACTATCATTATTCTGAATTCTTTTTCAGGTAGTTTGCCTATTTCCTCTTCTTGTATTTGGACTTCTGTGTTTCTAGTTTGTCCCTTCAATTGTGTAGTATTTCTCTGCCTTTTCAATTTTTTTTGTAACTTTTTGTGTTTGAGGTCTCCTTTCCCCAGGCTTCAAGGTTGAATTCTTTCTTCTTCTTGGTTTCTTCCCCCCTAAGGTTGGTCCAGTGGTTTGTGTAAGCTTCGTATAGGGTGAGATTTGTGCTGCGTTTTTTTTTTTCTTTTTTTTTCCTTTCTGATAGGCAAGGCTGAGTGAGGTGGTAATCCTGTCTGCTAATGATTGGATTTGTATTTTTGTTTTGTTTGTTGTTTAGGTGAGGCATCTTGTATAGGGTGCTACTGGTGGTTGGGTGAAAGCAGGTCTTGTAATGCAAGTGGTTTCCTTTGTGTGAGTTCTCACTATTTGATACTCCCTGGGGTTAGTTCTCTGGTACTCTAGGGTCTTGGAGTCAGTGCTCCCACTTCAAAGGCCCAGGGCTTGATTTCTTCATCTAGGACTGATGAGATGAAAATGACCTCTTTGTTTTTCATATCTCCTTTATAGTTATTTCCCATATCTGGTCAACTACATCTTCAGTTTCTCTGCATCCAGCGTGCCTCAGGAGCCACAGTTCCTCTCACATAATTTTTTAAAGAAATATTTTATTGCAATATAATATGTATGCAGAAGCAACACAGATTATAAGTGTAGAAACTGATAAATATTCACAAAGAAGCACGTTAGTGTAGCCATAACCTAATTAAGAAATTGACCATCATCAGCAAGTCAGAAACCCCACACTAGCCTTGTAGTCACTATTCCTCTATATGTAGCACTAGTATATGGTCTGTCTTCTTCATTTAGTTTCTCTTAAGTTGCTTTTTTAATAGAAATATGTCCTTTTACTTATATTTTCAAGTGTATTGGCATCAGACCATAATAGCATCTTAATTTTTACATGTATAGACTATTATTATTCCTTTTAAAATTCCTGATATTAGAATTCCTATTTTCCCTCTTTGTTTCTTGATCCACATTACTAGGAATTCTATTAGACCTTTCAGAAAAACAAAGTTGTTGATTTCTCCTTTTGTATGTTTATCTTTTATTTCATTCATCCATTTTCTCTGCTTTCATTTTCATGATCTTTTTCCTTTTCCCTTTTTAAAGGGTTCAATTTGTATTTCTTTTTCTAAGTTGAGATGCATAGCTTATTGATTCTTTCAGCTCTTTTCAGCAACATATCAATATATGTGCAAGACTGTATCCCCAGTAAGCATGATCTTTTTTTATATGTCCTGTTTTATTTTTCAGTGTACTGATTTTTAAATTTCCATTGTGATTTCTCTTATGTTTGGAGGATATTATGCTTTTTGTATGTTTTATTTTCACTTACTAAATTATTTGGCAAAATTGAGTGGATTCAACAGAAGTCCATTGTTAGCAGTTGTCTATCTTGCTTGTTTTAGTGTTTATCTAGTTGTTTTGTTATGGATAATATAGAAAATATTTGATTCTTTTCATGAACCAGAGTCAAAGTGTTTTGTTTATTGCCTAAACTTAGGTGCAAAAAAAAGAGAACATTTCAGAACAGTAAATCACTAAAATCATCACATACAATTATATTAGAGGTAGAGATGATTGTATAACAAATGTATTACAAATATTACCACATAGTAAGCATTACCTATTTTGATTTGTTGTTTTAAAGCCTTAATATTTATACACATCCATAATGTAAGATTAAGTTCATTTTAGTCTGATATTGAAATTGGTGGATATTTGAGGCTCTACTTAGGGTACTTATCAAATTTAATTTATAAGAAACTAGAAAGAAACTCTTTTAATGCTATGACATTTAGAGAAACATAGACTGAAGTTAATTTGTAGTCTTAAAAGTGCTATTTAAATTTTACTAATTAAGTGAAACTTTTGGTCCCAAAAGACAGTGTTGAATATTAACATTAAATGCTTTAGGAACAATTGGTACCAATTACCGGTAATAATTGGTGAATCATGGTCTTATATTTCTACATATCTAAGGATGATTTAAGAAGTTTTAAGAGACATAGAGTAATCTTAAAATTTTGACTCAAATCTAGTATCATATTTTTTGACATAAAGAACACATGACAATGAAGAGTAACATCATTTTTAAGAAAAATCAGATTATCCCTACAACAGGTTAAAGTGATAAGACTTTAAAGACATGCATCTGGGTATTCGTATAACAACTGCATTTTCCAATTAGTAGTAAGGAATTTGTGAGTTTACTTTAGGTATGGCTTGCATGCTCAGTTGCTTTAGTCACGTCTGACTCTTTGTGATCCTATAGACTGTAGCGTGTCGGGCTCCTCTGTCCATGGGATTCTCCAGGCAAGAATACTGGACTGGGTTGCCAAGCCATCCTCCAGGGGATTTTCCCAAGCCAGGAATGGAACCCATGTCTTCTGCATTTCCTGCACTGCAGGTGGACTGTTTACCCCCTGAGCCTCCTGGGAAACCCTACTGTAGGAATATGAGATAATAAAGTATAAAGGATTTTAAAAAGTTGCTGTTTGAGTAAATAAAAATCCTTTTTATTTTTAAAAAAATGTGTTTATTTTTTATTATACTGCCAGGCTGAATCTGTCTTTAGAATCTGAAAATAATGCCTTTTTTCTTTTTCTCATCTTGAAACTACTGCACCTTTTTGTTATAAATTGTTAAAGGACTTTTTGATGTGTCTGTGCAGGTTGTGCTGTAGGCTCAGTGTGTTTTTCTTGAGGTGGGGAAAGGAGGAGATTTTTGGAAAAAAAATGGAGAGTCCATTACAATAACAGAAGTCTTCAGTGAAATGAAACACTTAAGCTTATAAATACTTGGCATGTATAAAAGTGAGAAGTGACATTATAACCCTCACATTGTATTGCTTTTTCCGAAGTGCTTCTTGAATGCCATCAACTATGATTTTACTTTGTGTTTTAATGAGTTGGTTTATTAATGATGAAATGGTTTCAGTTAGTTGTGTTTCAGTTACTTTTGATTCTTAGTGAAAGGAAAGTGAAGTTGCTCAGTCATGTCTGACTCTTCGAGACCCCATGGACTATATCCTACCAGGTCTCTCTGTCCATGGAATTTTCCAAGCAAGAGTACTGGAGTGGGTTGCCATTTCCTTCTCCAGGGGATCTTCCCGATGCAGGGATTAAACTTGGGGCTCCTGTGCTGCAGGCAGACGCTTTATCCTCTGAGCCACCAGGGAAGCCACCTTTTAACTTTATATTTTCTTCTAGCTTTAGGATCCTAGGAATTAATGGGTAAAAAAAGAAATTGTCTGACTACCTTATTTCCCTTTTTTAAAGGACAGTGGATTACTCGTTATTACCTGAAGTCTCTAAATATGAAAAAAAATTAAAAATGTTTATTTACATGAGAATATGGTTATAAATATGGTTATAGAGGTTATTATACTCTGGTTGCCATTAGGTCATATTCCAGTGACTACTCCAAGCAGGCATTATACAGGTAGCCAGTTACCTAGCAAGGTAAAAAATTCACCAGTAAGTTTAGCTACTGAAATTCTTTTCACAAAGAAAATGAAAATGAGAAGAAAAAATAGAAGGTAAGACAGTTGAACCAACAGTGTGGTTTGAAGTACACAGGGCCACATGTGTGTGGTTTGTGGCACCTCTTGCTGAAGAGGCACGTCATGTAGGCAGTATGCAGTGTAAATACTCTTGCTTCCCATTGTAGTAGGTTATGGCAACATGTGATTTGATTAACACCGTTAAGTAGGACACACAGAAGGTTTTAGGACCATTGAGAGTTGTAGGAATTCCTGTGATTTGTGTCTCTAAATTTTATTGGAAAAAAATCATGGTATAGATGATAAAAAATTCATGTATTACTTCTGAATTGCCCTAGAGTAGATATGGAACTCTAGCTATAATATTTCTTTGCCTTCTTTCCTCTTTTTTCATTTTTTTTTTCAGACTCAACTTATGTACTTTTGGGGGCTCTTCATAGAGTAGAGGCAAAGGACCACCCCAGACATACAGATACACATTTTATTGCAGGTCTTTTCACTTATTAATTCAATAAACATTTCCCAGGCCACCATCACTATATGCTGGCCCTTCTGCTCCCTGCTGGGCAAACACTGTTGAACAAGGTAGACAGGGTCCTTTCCACCTACTGGTTAGGACACTGCTTTACTCCTTTGGTACCAAAAAAATGATCCAATGGTGGAATTTTTTTCCCTATAGGCCTTATAAGATTCTGAGATAAAAATTTCCCTGCTGTTACTTGTATTCACATGGGAGTCAGACCTGTAGTTTGGCCGGCTGACTAAGGATTATACTAATTCTAAAGTTTATCAGCAGAAGTTTCAGGGTAGCAATAGCTGCCCTGATCTAAGGCATAAACTCTGTAGCTGTCAAACAATTAATCAGAAGGTTGAATCAGCTTTTACAGTTGTATTCACAATCAGAGGAAATAGTGCTGTTGGGAGTCTTCATCACAATTTATTAATACCAAAGAAAATCATCTTAAGTTCACTGTGGCAAATCCAAAATCTTGGTCCTCTCTTTAATGGTTGCAGATCCACCCCTGGTTACTGATACTTCTTTAGCCAGTTAGCCTAACACACACACATACACACACACACACACACACACACTCACTCACTCACTCACTCGGAGGAAGATATTGTGACAGTAAGTTGAAACACCAGCTGTTTAATACATCTAAAGTAGGAGAAACACATCTCCTAGGATCCCCAAAAAAGCAACCTTAAACCATCCTAAGAGTAACTGAAAATTTGCCCAGGACCCAGGCAGACACTAACTGCACATATTCCTCAAGAGAGGTGCCAAATTCCCCATGGGTATTTTGCAAATAACTTAGCAACACAGAGAAATTGCTAATTCCTAATGCCTGTTCTCTGTTTACAGCATTTTTGCCTTTATCCTTTTACTTAATGGTTTGGTGAGTTTGTACCTAAACCAGATCTTTTTGGATGAGAAAACAGGCTGAAGGAGAACAGTGAAACTGCATCTAGAGCTCAGGTCTTCTTTCTCCTCCTGTTACTATTTTATGCTGCGTATCTTTATCTCTGTTCAAAACTTCACAAAATGTTATAAACTTTTATTGTAAAAACCATAGACAACTCGTTGAACTTCAGAAAATCTCTATTTTCTCTGTCTACAAAATAGATATGATAAAATCTTCCTGAGGTCTACTGAGGATTAGTGGCCTTCTCCCCACCATACAGAACAGAGGAAGACACTCCAGGAGGCTCAGCTGTTACTATGCAACACTTTCCAAAATGCTTTACTATGCATATTCTCTTTTGATTGTTTGTATACATTTTTTCTGAATTGTGCTCTTAGCCTGGGGTAAAGCATTGCTAATATCTCCAGATTTTTCAAACTATTGTTTTAAGAAAGGAAATTTGATTCTGAAATTACATTGAATGTTTTTCTAATGATCACTTTGCTTTGTTTATCATCTTGTTAGAACAAGACAGTTCAAAAAAAAAAAAATCCATAGGAAATTCCTTATTATTTCTATTCATCATAACAGGGTAACGCCTTCTGTCTGCCTGGCACTTTGAAACAGTCAATTAAATAGATTCATTTGCTTTATGAAAGTTTTCAGCTTCTTTCAATTGGTGGAATCTCAGCTATAAGAAGTCTATTTGAATTTGTAAGGACAGTTTAAATTTCTGAATGTGCAGATTCACCATTGCCAAATTATTTCCACTAGAGAGTAATCTACATTGAAATTACTGACTTCACTTTTCATAGACCTTTCATGTAGTAAAAAAAAAAAAAAAATGCAAGTTTTAAAGATACAAATAGAAAGCAATTCTTTTCATGACCAACTGCTATGTGGAATAAATTATTAGTAGGAAAATGATCTCTTGGGGAGATAAAATTTTAGACAGCACCTGACCATATGCCCTTAAAAATACAAAGAATTGCAGTGGCTCCACAGGGTCAAGCCCTAAGCAGGCTGATCACATAGGTATGTTAGGGGAAGCACACTGACTGAAACCACCCACCCTGGCCAGGCACCATAGTAACCATTTGCATGAGTTGTCTTATGACAGGAGATCCTGATAAGGAATACAGAACTAATAAGCCACCACCAACCGGAAGAGTACAGGAAAGGTCGAAAGGAGACACTGCGTGTCCGTCCACTTCCCAGAATCCCTCTCACTAGCATCCATCTTGGCTGAGCGATGCATGCACCACCAGGAAAGACTCTGAATTAGAGTGATTGGGCAAAGACCACCCGGAAACTAATCCCATCACCATAAAACCCTGCATTGAAACCATGCGCAGAGCAGTTCTCCTGTGTTCCCTTACCCTACTGCTCTCCAGCCAGGTGCCCTTCCCCAGTAAATCTCTTGCTTTGTCAGCAGATGTGTCTCCTTGGACAATTCATTTCTGAGTGTTACACAAGAGCCCGGTTTTGGGCCCTGGAAGGGGTCTGCCTTCTTGCAACAGGTAGGCTTAGGTGTGGACCCCACATATCCCCCACACCACCCCAGGCTCTCTTCCTGCCTGTTTCATGAGACTTCAGGCTGTCTGCTCAGCTGCTGAGCTTAACGTGGCCCTGCCCTTCCTCCGTTACTGTGTGTCTCAAGCCCCATCCACCTCCCTGCTCTTCTCCCTGGTGCCAACACACAATGTGATTCCCTTAGGTTCTCTAACTCCATTTCTCATGTTTTCTAAGGGAACAATAAGAGACTGTCCATGCTAAGGTGCTTGTGGGTGCTTTTGTATAGATTTCCAATAACACTTGTGTATTTTAATAACATGGACTCTAATAACAGAAAAAAAATGAACTTACATTTTTGTTCCAACACTTACATTTGAGTGGTTACCAGGTACTAAGCATTTACTGTACTAATTTCTTTATTTGTAAGATTTTTATAATGGTCAATCTTTGGAAAACTCTTTTAACAGCCTTCACTTCATTTTATTCATGTTTGAGCTCAAGTGTAACCTCCAAAAGATCTTTGATAATCACCATTTATCCCCCTTTTCTATTTCATTTTGTCTTGTAACATTTATTGTACCGACATTATATTTAATATTGATCATGTGTTTGTTTATATTTTCATATCAAGCAACATGGTAGTCCCATGAGGACATGACCTTTGTTTTGTTTGCCTCAGTTTCCTCCATATTTAGAACAATAGGTGTTACATGCATATTTGTTGAATGAAGTTGGACTTATCCCCATTTCCACAGCTTAAAAAACAGGACTTAGAAAATTGAGCTCAAAGTCACACACTAAGAAAGTGCATGGAAATGGGTCAGAACCTAGGCTTGTTTGGCCCCAAATCCTTCATCTCTCATTACATCATGGTGCAACTTTTCCCACCCCTGCCATATAGCAAGGAGGGATCCTAATTAAATAAATGGCAGATGCCACAATCTCTTCAGGATACAGTTCTTAAAGTCACACCCTTCAGAATCCCTAAAATCATAATGCTTAGGTTGCTATCAGTTTTACCTTATAACCCAGCTCAGTTCGTGTTTCTATCAGGGGAATTTTTAGAATCTAAAGTGATGTCTTGAGTGAAATGAAGTGAAAAATATCATTATAGGGTGGGACAAATAATATGAAGATCAGTCCAATATGTTACCTGGACACTGAAAATAGTTAAAAAAAAAAAAGAAAGAAAAAAAATCGTATGCCTCTACATAGGGTAGAGCTTAGTAGGAAAACAGAACTTAACAAAACCATGCAATTGTATGACTTAATATAAAAAAGCAGTTCACTGTGGGTCAGTGGCAGGAATTCTGTTAGATTCTCTCCTTTATTCCAGGGACCCAGGGTCATGGAATAGAGCCAGACGTGGGATCTTTGGCCGCTGTTTACAGTGACCTGCTCTTCTGCTCTCGAGTCCCCTGTCAGCCTATTTCCTCCTGTACCTTTTCTTTCTGTTTCACTTTCCTTTCTGACCTAGTGTCACTAATACCAGGTTTTATTTTGTCTGTAGGTCTACATTGTTAAAATGTGCAGATTCTAGTGAGAAATAAGATTGTATCTTATTATTCTACTTCCTTTATGAAAAACAGATTCTTTTCCCCCAGGCGAATGCTTGTGAACATTCATGTGATTATTCAGTTAAAAAGAAGAGGGATGTATTCCTGTGTCAGTGATTCACAGTTCATGGTTTTCTTAATTGTAGACTTCTCTGTTGTCACTTTTAGTGTCCTGGGTCAGTAACCAGTCATCCAGGATGATAAAAGACATTTTATTTAATGAGACACAAGCTGTAGGTATAAATATTCTTATATTGTGTCATCCATGGAATCCTTACTACCTCCTCTCTCCTAGGATTTGTGAAAAT